>NC_068426.1:360000-462500 GCF_023373465.1 Oncorhynchus keta
CTGTCTGACTGTAGATCTATCTGATGTTCTGTCTGACTGTAGATCTATCTGATGTTCTATCTGTCTGACTGTAGATCTATCTGATGTTCTGTCTGACTGTAGATCTATCTGATGTTCTGTCTGACTGTAGATCTATCTGTCTGACTGTAGATCTGTCTGACTGTAGATCTATCTGTCTGACTGTAGATCTATCTGATGTTATATCTGTCTGACTGTAGATCTATCTGATGTTCTATCTATCTGACTGTAGATCTATCTGATGTTCTGTCTGACTGTAGATCTATCTGATGTTCTGTCTGACTGTAGATCTATCTGATGTTCTATCTATCTGACTGTAGATCCATCTGATGTTATATCTGTCTGACTGTTGATCTATCTGATGTTCTGTCTGACTGTAGATCTATCTGATGTTCTGTCTGACTGTAGATCTATCTGATGTTTTGTCTGACTGTAGATCTATCTGATGTTCTGTCTGACTGTAGATCTATCTGATGTTCTGTCTGACTGTAGATCTATCTGATGATCTATCTGTCTGACTGTAGATCTATCTGATGTTCTGTCTGACTGTAGATCTATCTGTCTGACTGTAGATCTGTCTGACTGTAGATCTATCTGTCTGACTGTAGATCTATCTGATGTTATATCTGTCTGACTGTAGATCTATCTGATGTTCTATCTATCTGACTGTAGATCTATCTGATGTTCTGTCTGACTGTAGATCTATCTGATGTTCTATCTGACTGTAGATCTATCTGATGTTCTATCTATCTGACTGTAGATCCATCTGATGTTATATCTGTCTGACTGTTGATCTATCTGATGTTATATCTGTCTGACTGTTGATCTATCTGATGTTCTGTCTGACTGTAGATCTATCTGATGTTTTGTCTGACTGTAGATCTATCTGATGTTCTGTCTGACTGTAGATCTATCTGATGTTCTGTCTGACTGTTGATCTATCTGATGTTCTGTCTGACTGTAGATCTATCTGGTGTTCTGTCTGACTGTAGATCTATCTGATGTTCTGTCTGACTGTAGATCTATCTGATGTTCTGTCTGACTGTAGATCTATCTGATGTTCTGTCTGACTGTAGATCTATCTGATGTTCTATCTGTCTGACTGTAGATCTATCTGATGTTCTGTCTGACTGTAGATCTATCTGATGTTCTGTCTGACTGTAGATCTATCTGATGTTCTATCTGTCTGACTGTAGATCTATCTGATGTTCTATCTGTCTGACTGTAGATCTATCTGATGCTCTATCTGACTGTAAACAGAGTGACAATGGTTTATGATTTTATACCTGGTGCTGTGTTTCAAATAGTACCCTATTCCCTATGTAGTCCACTATTATTATATAGTCCCCTATTCCCTATGTAGTCCACTATTATTATATAGTCCCCTATTCCCTATGTAGTCCACTATTATTATATAGTCCCCTATTCCCTATGTATTCCACTATTATTATATAGTCCCCTATTCCCTATGTAGTCCACTATTGTTATATAGTCTCCTATTCCCTGTATCGTCCACTATTATATAGTCCCCTATTCCCTATGTAGTCCACTATTATATTCCCTATGTAGTCCACTATTATTATATAGTCCCCTACTCCCTATGTAGTCCACTATTATTATATAGTAGCCTATTCCCTGTGTAGTCCCCTATTATATAGTCTCCTATTCCCTGTATCGTCCACTATTATATAGTCCCCTATTCCCTATGTAGTCCACTATTATATAGTAGCCTATTCCCTATGTAGTCCACTATTATTATATAGTCCCCTATTATTATATATTCCCCTATTCCCTATGTAGTCCACTATTATATAGTCCACTATTATTATATAGTAGCCTATTCCCTATGTAGTCCACTATTATTATATAGTCCCCTATTCCCTATGTAGTCCACTATTATTATATAGTCCCCTATTCCCTATGTAGTCCACTATTATTATATAGTCCCCTATTCCAAATGTAGTCCACTATTATTATATAGTCCCCTATTCCAAATGTAGTCCACTATTATTATAGTCCCCTATTCCCTATGTAGTCCACTATTATTATATAGTCCCCTATTCCCTATGTAGTCCACTATTATTATATAGTCCCCTATTCCAAATGTAGTCCACTATTATTATAGTCCCTTATTCCCTATGTAGTCCACTATTATTATATAGTCCACTATTATTATATAGTCCCCTATTCCAAATGTAGTCCACTATTATTATAGTCCCCTATTCCAAATGTAGTCCACTATTATTATATAGTCCACTATTATTATATAGTCCCTTATTCCCTATGTAGTCCACTATTATTATATAATCCCTTATTCCCTATGTAGTCCACTATTATTATATAATCCCTTATTCCCTATGTAGTCCACTATTATATAGTCCACTGTATAGGGACTAGGGTGCCGTTAGGGACTCAGTCTGGGTATGGTATTTAACAATGGCTGCTCCAGGCATGCTGACTCATCAGACCTATACTAGACGTCTTCATGTGAGGAACATTATGCATTCTGTTTAGATGAGCAGGATACCAGGTGAAACATTGTTTAGATGACCAGGATACCAGGTGACACATTGTGTTTAGATGAGCAGGATACCAGGTGAAACATTGTTTAGATGACCAGGATACCAGGTGAAACATTGTGTTTAGATGAGCAGGATACCAGGTGACACATTATGTTTAGATGACCAGGATACCAGGTGAAACATTGTTTAGATGAGCAGGATACCAGGTGAAACATTGTTTAGATGAGCAGGATACCAGGTGAAACATTATGTTTAGATGACCAGGATACCAGGTGACACATTGTGTTTAGATGAGCAGGATACCAGGTGAAACATTGTTTAGATGACCAGGATACCAGGTGACACATTGTGTTTAGATGAGCAGGATACCAGGTGACACATTATGTTTAGATGACCAGGATACCAGGTGAAACATTGTTTAGATGAGCAGGATACCAGGTGAAACATTGTTTAGATGACCAGGATACCAGGTGAAACATTGTTTAGATGACCAGGATACCAGGTGAAACATTGTGTTTAGATGACCAGGATACCAGGTGAAACATTGTGTTTAGATGACCAGGATACCAGGTGAAACATTGTTTAGATGACCAGGATACCAGGTGAAACATTGTGTTTAGATGACCAGGATACCAGGTGAAACATTTGCCTGAAGACTCAAACTGAATTCTCCCTCTATGTTCTCTACATACTTCAGTCTGAGACTGCCGTCTTTGAAGTAGTTTGTGCTGACAAAACGATAATCAAGCGAACATCAATGACACGTTTTCAAAACGCTGTTTTACCCACGTGTGTTCTGGCTCTGGGCCCAACCCATCGGTTTCTGGACCAATCAGTACAATTAGAGTGTTTTTCCATTCTAGAACTTGTCTGAGAGGGAGTCCGACCCAGACGATGAGTCTGAGTGGCCAGACAACTGGAAAAGGATACGTGTTCCATGTGGATTAATACAAGTATACACACACGCTCTCTCACTGGACAGTTTATTAGGCACACCCATCTAGTACTGGGTCAGACCCCCGCCCGACCCCACTTTGCCTCCAGAACAGCCTGAATTCTTTGGGGGAATTCTACAAGGTGTCGGAGACGTCCCGCAGAGATGTTGGTCCATTCTGACATGATGGCAGCACGCAGTTTGCTGCAGATGGGACGGCGACACATTCAGGCTGCGAACAAACCAATTCCATCTCGTCCCGAAGATGCTCCGTTGGGTTGAGGTCTAGTTAATATAATAATAATAATAATATATGCCATTTAGCAGACGCTTTTGTGCATACATTCTACGTATGGGTGGTTCCGGGGATCGAACCCACTACCCTGGCGTTACAAACGCCATGCTCTACCAACTGAGCTACAGTTCTGCACACCACCGTTGTACTGCGCTGTTATTTTAACCTGTTTTGTTCGCATGCACGATTCTTTCCCTTGTCCTATAGGACGGGCTGTTTTCACCCACAGGACTGCCGCTGACTGGATATTTGTCGAGACGTTTTTCGGTAAACCCTAGACACTGTCGTGCGTGAAAAGCCCGGTTAAGGCGGCCGGCGATCGTACCACGGTCAAAGGGTCGCTTAAGGTCAATCGTATTTGTCCCTTCTAACGTTCAATGGAACAGTAACTGAATGCCTGCCTGCCTGCTTTATATAACAAGCCACGGTCACGTGACTCACTGTCTGTAGGGGGGAACCTTTTTTTTTTGTGAACGTGGGTGGTGTACCTAATAAACTGTCCAGTGAGGGTTTACCTCATCCCATTAGTGAGTACAGTAAACACATGTTATATATGTGTGTATTTTACTCCTGTTATTCGGTTGACCAGGCTGTGCTGTAAGGTCAAAGGTTGACGTGTGCGGACCATGCGCAGTGATGAAGTTTCCCCTAGGTAAAGATCTAGGGTCAGTCTAGGTTCAGATCTAGGGTCAGTCTAGGTTCAGATCTAGGGTCAGTTTCCCCTAGGTAAAGATCTAGGGTCAGTCTAGGTTCAGATCTAGGGTCAGTTTCCCCTAGGTAAAGATCTAGGGTCAGTCTAGGATCAGTTTCCCCTAGGTACAGATCTAGGGTCAGTCTAGGTACAGATCTAGGGTCAGTTTCCCCTAGGTAAAGATCTAGGTTCAGACCTAGGATCAGTTTCCCCTAGGTACAGACCTAGGATCAGTTTCCCCTAGGTACAGACCTAGGATCAGTTTCCCCTGGGTACAGATCTTGGGTCAGCTTCCGCTTTCCCAAAACCTGAACCTTAACCATTATTGGGGAAAATGCTGAACTGACCCAAGATCAGCATCTAGGGGCAACTTTGCCCTGCTCTGTGAAGCTCCTGTGTTTTAACCCCTGTGCTGTCACAGAGGGTGATCACTGTGATTCTCTTGGCACTCTACTGTGTGTGTGTGTGTGTGTGTGTGTGTGTGTGTGTGTGTGTGTGTGTGTGTGTGTGTGTGTGTGTGTGTGTGTGTGTGTGTGTGTGTGTGTGTACAGACAGTATTCACACTCCCTGACTTTTCCCAAATGTAGTTGTGTTACAGCCTGAATTTTTAAAATGTATTAAATGTAGATGTTGTGTCTCCGGCCTCTACACCACACTACCCCATAATGTCAAAGTGGAATTATGTTTTTAGACATTTTTACAATCTAATTAAAAATGTAAAATCTGAGATGTCTTGAGTCAATAAGTATTCAACTCCTTTGTTATAAAATAAATTTAAATAATAATCTAAATAATTTCAGGAGTAAACATGTCTTTAACAAGGCACCTAATAAGTTGCATGGACTCTGTGTGGTGGTGGTGGTGTTTGACGTGATTTCTTCATGACTACCTCATCTCTGTACCCCACACATGTAATTATCTGCAAGGTCCCTCAGTCGAGCAGTGAATTTCTAACACAGAGTCAACCACAGAGACCATGGAGGTTTTCCAATGCCTCGCAAAGAAGGGCACCTATTGGTAGATGGGTAGAAAGGAAAAAGCAGACATTCAATAGAACCCTTTGAGCACAGTAAAGTTATTAATTACATGTTTGATGGTGTATCAATACACCCAGTCACTACAAAGATACAGGCGTCCTTCCTAACTCAGTTGCTGGAGAGGAAGGAAACTGCTCAGGGGTTTCACCATGAGTCCAATGGTTTAAAACAGTTACAGAGTTTAATGGCTGTGATAGGAGAAAACTGAGGATGGATCAACAACATTGTAGTTACTCCACAATACTAACCTAAATGACAGAGTGAAAAGAAGGAATCCTGTACAGAATAAATGTATTCCAAAACATGCCTCCTGTTTGCAACAAGTCACTATAGTAAAACTGCCACAAAGCAATTAACTTTTTGTCCTGAATACAAAGTGTTATGTTTGGGGCAAATCCAATACAACACATTACTGAGTACAATTTTCAAGCATGGTGGTGGCTGCATCATGTTATGGGTATGCTTGTCATTGGCAAGGACTGGGGAAATGGAATGGAGCTAATCATAGGCTAAATCCTAGAGGGAACCCTGGTTCAGTCTGCTTTCCACCAGACACTGGGAGATGAATTCACCTTTCAGCAGGACAATAACCTATAACACAAGGCCAAATATACACTGGGAGATGAATTCACCTTTCAGCAGGACAATAACCTACAACACAAGGCCAAATACACACTGGAGTTACTTACCAAGACGACATTGAATGTTTCTGAGTGGCCTAGTTACAGTTTTGACATAAATAGTCTTAAATCTCAGGCGAGACTTAAATTGTCGTCTCGCAAAAAGAGTTTGAAGAATTTTTAAGAGTGATGGGTAAATGTTGTACAATCCAGGTGTGTAAAGCTCTTAGAGATTTACCCAGAAAGACTCACAGCTCTTAGAGACTGACCCAGAAAGACTCACAGCTCTTAGAGACTGACCCAGAAAGACTCACAGCTCTTAGAGCCTGACCCAGAAAGACTCACAGCTCTTAGAGACTGAGAAAGACTCAGAGCTCTTAGCTCTTAAAGACTCACAGCTCTTTGAGACTGACCCAGAAAGACTCACAGCTCTCAGAGCTCTAGAGACTGACCCAGAAAGACTCCCAGCTCTTAGAGACTGACCCAGAAAGACTCCAGAAAGACTCCCAGAAAGAGCTCTTAAAGACTGACCCAGAAAGTCTCCCAGCTCTTAGAGACTGACCCAGAAAGACTCTTAGAGACTTACCAGCTCTTTAGAGACTGACCCAGAAACACTCCCAGCTCTTAGAGACTGACCCAGAAAGACTCACAGCTCTTTAGAGACTGACCCAGAAAGACTCACAGCTCTTAGAGACTGACCCAGAAAGACTCACAGCTCTTAGAGACTGACCCAGAAAGACTCAGAGCTCTTAGAGACTGGCCCAGAAAGACTCCCAGCTTAGAGACTGACTCAAAGACTCACAGCTCTTAGAGACTTACCCAGAAAGACTCCCAGCTCTTAGAGACTGACTCACAGCTCTTAGAGAAAGACTCAGAGCTCTTAGAGACTGACCCAGAAAGACTCAGAGCTCTTAGAGACTTACCCAGAAAGACTCAGAGACTGGCCCAGCTCTTAGAGACTTTACCCAGAAAGACTCCCAGCTCTTAGAGACTGACCCAGAAAGACTCCCAGCTCTTAGAGACTGACCCAGAAAGACTCAGAGCTCTCACAGCTCTTAGAGACTGACCCAGAAAGACTCAGAGCTCTTAGAGACTTACCCAGAAAGACTCACAGCTCTTAGAGACTTACCCAGAAAGACTCCCAGCTCTTAGAGACTGACCCAGAAAGACTCAGAGCTCTTAGAGACTGACCCAGAAAGACTCAAGACTCCCAGCTCTTAGAGACTTACTCAGAGAAAGACTCCCAGCTCTTCCCAGCTCTTAGAGACTGACCCAGAAAGACTCAGAGCTCTTAGAGACTTACCCAGAAAGACTCCCAGCTCTTGGCCCAGAGACTTCTTAGAGACTTACTCAGAGCTCTTAGAGACCCCAGAAAGACTCAGAGCTCTTCTTAGAGACTGACCCAGAAAGACTCCCAGCTCTTAGAGACTTAAAGACTCCAGAAAGACTCCCAGCTCTCTTAGAGACTGGCCCAGAAACTCAGAGCTCTTAGACTCAGAGCTCTTAGAGACTTACCCAGAAAGACTCAGAGCTCTTAGAGACTGACCCAGAAAGACTCCCAGCTCTTAGAGACTGGCCCAGAAAGACTCAGAGCTCTTAGAGACTGACCCAGAAAGACTCAGAGCTCTTAGAGACTTCTTACCCAGAAAGACTCCCAGCTCTCTAGAGACTGACCCAGAAAGACTCCCAGCTCTTAGAGACTGACCCAGAAAGACTCAGAGCTCTTAGAGACTGACCCAGAAAGACTCCCAGCTCTTAGAGACTGGCCCAGAAAGACTCCCAGCTCTTAGAGACTGGCAGAAAGACTGACCCAGAAAGACTCTCTTAGAGACTTACCCAGAAAGACTCAGAGCTCTTAGAGACTGACCTTAGAGACAGAAAGACTCCCAGCTCTTAGAGACTGACCCAGAAAGACTCCCAGCTCTTAGAAAGACTCAGAGCTCTTAGAGACTGACCCAGAAAGACTCCCTTAGCTCTTAGAGACTTAAAGACTCCCAGCTCTTAAGACTGACCCAGAAAGACTCCCAGCTCTTAGAGACTGGCCCAGAAAGACTCAGAGCTCTTAGAGACTGACCCAGAAAGACTCAGAGCTCTCAGAGCTCTTAGAGACTGACCCAGAAAGACTCCCAGCTCTTAGAGACTGAAAGACTCCAGAAAGACTGACCCAGAAAGACTCAGCTCTTAGAGACTGACCCAGAAAGACTCAGAGCTCTTAGAGACTGGCCCAGAAAGACTCAGAGCTCTTAGAGACTGACCCAGAAAGACTCCCAGCTCTTAGAGACTTACCCAGAAAGACTCAGAGCTCTTAGAGACTGACCCAGAAAGACTCCCAGCTCTTAAGAACCCAGAAAGACTTCTAACAGGTATTGAATACTTATGTAAATTAGATATTTCTATATTTATTTAAAAAAAAATCTCCAAACATTTCTAAAAAACATGTTTTTACTTTGTCATTTGAGGTATTGTTTGTATATGGGTGAGAAAAATATATATATTTAATCCATCGTGGCTGTTACACAAAATGTGGACTAAAGTCAAAGAAGGTCTGAATACTTTTGTGAAAACTGTAATACCAGAGAGGTTATAATAGATGAGGGAGAGAATGTGCCTCGGTCTGAGTTCATACCACTGTTTGAACATGTACGCCTCAATTAAATTAAATCCTGTTGCTAAGTGACACGTTTGTTTGTAAACATTTTTTTTTTTTTTGTAACGTGGACGGATGGGGCAGGAGACTTGGAACTGTCTCTATGACAACATGTATTACGTTGTAAATGCGACCGTAGAAACCTGTTGTACTGAAAGTTATCCGCTCCACACATATCTTCTGTAATTGACCGTCGTGAACGCGAATGGAAGCGGCACTAGACTGTCTTTCTCTCTGCACGTAGCCTGTCGTTCTCTCTGCACGTAGCCTAGTGGTCAGAGCGTTGGACTAATAACCCAAAGGTTGCCGGATCGAATCCAAGAGCTGACAAGGTAAAGACAAAGCTGTCGTTCTGCCCGTGAACAAGGCAGTTCCCCGGTAGGCCGTCATTGTAAATAAGAATTTGTTTTTTTAACTGACTTGCCTAGTTTAAATAAAGGTTAAATAAAAGTAAAATAATTGTTGGAAAATCACCCGCATTTCACTGTTAGTCTCTACACCTATTGTTTTACGAAGAATGTGACAAATAAAATGTGATTTCGATTTAGTACTGTACATCCCTATAGCTTCATAGTGAAACACTCTGGAAACACACACACACATATATATTCACCTCACCTGTTCAACTGGGTAGGGTTGTGAATGACATCCCCAGGCTAAAGGAGAAAGTGTCTGGTGGATTAGGGTTTTGAACGAAGGGAAATATATCTTTGACCATAATGACTCCATATATATTGTATTGTAACGACCCTGGGTTTATAATCGCGGAAATGGACTCTGCCGCACGAGCATGCATTTGCGCCACAGTCGACAGCGCACCGGACCTCCGTCTGCAAGAGACCTGCTCCTGCCTGTTTCATTACAGTATATTTATAGTCTGATCTTAATGATTGCATATATTGCATAAAAAGCCGAATCCACTAGTTTGAAGGTTTGTCGACATACGTTTGTATATATATAGTGTATCTCAGCTCGGATGTCGACCGACCACCTCAAGCACAATCTTTTGTATATTGTATATAGTGTATGTTTACATCTCTCAATTCAAAGGGCTTTATTGGCATGGGGAACATGTGTTTACATTGCCAAAGCAAATGGAATAGACAATTAACAAGGGAAACGTTAGTGAACATTACATTCACAGAAGTTTTAAAAGAATATAGACGTTTTAAATGTTATATTATTGGCCATGTACAGTGTTGTAACAACGTGCAAGTAGTTGAAGTATGAAAGGGAAGATAAATAAACATAAATAATATGTTAATAATATAATATACCCTGTTCTCATGGCAACGGGCCACAGAGGTCTGCCTATGGCCGCCTGTCTCCATAGCAATGCTCACCCAGTCTGTACATAGTCAAAGCTTTTCTTAAGTTTGGGTCAGTCACAGTGGTCAGGTATTCTGCCCCTGTGTACCATCTGTTTAGGGCCAAATTAGCAGTCGAGTTTGCTCTGTTTTTTTGGTTGATTCTCTCTTTCTCTACCCTGCCTCCCTCTTCACATCTATAGAGTCTGTTAATGTGTTTGTTAGGGATGAGGCCACACCCTCTCTGGGCCGAGCCTATAAACAGACAGGCTTTATAAACACTGCTACTCTTCTCTCTCTCACACAATCACTGTCGAGGAGATCCAGTGCGGTTGCATGGAAATGGACAGCGAGATAGAAAGTGGTAGGAAGAGACGAGTCAACAGCAAAGATGATCTGATAGGTAAGATAATCCGCTGGGTTATAACTATTCTATGTCTCCCTCTTTATTATATTTTCTCTAACTCTATCTCAATGTTTCTTTCTCTCTCTTTAAATCACTCTTCTTTGCACTCTCACCCTCTCTTTTTTTTATCTCACCTACTTTTCTCTCCAGTCTGTGTGTGTGTCTCTGTGTGTCTCTCTCTCTCTCTCTCTCTCTCTCTCTCTCTCTCTCTCTCTCTCTCTCTCTCTCTCTCTCTCTCAGCTGATCTTTGCTCTATGGAAACTGCTGTGTTGTCAGGGAGTTGTAAAATAATAGGTTACTTAGGGGAAAAAGTCTTTGTTAGTGGTAACAATTTGTACCCTGACATGCTTCTTCACAGTTATAGTCGACCAGGGCAGCTCTAGCAGAGCAGACATTTACTTACCTATTACCTAGTTCAGGTACATGCTTCTTCACAGTTATCGTCGACCAGGGCAGATCTAGCAGAGCAGACATTTACTTACCTGTTACCTAGTTCAGGTACATGCTTCTTCACATTTATAGTCGACCAGGGCAGCTCTAGCAGAGCAGACATTTACTTACCTGTTACCTAGTTCAGGTACATGCTTCTTCACAGTTATAGTCGACCAGGGCAGCTCTAGCAGAGCAGACATTTACTTACCTCTTACCTAGCTCAGGTACATGCTTCTTCACAGTTATAGTCTACCAGGGCAGCTCTAGCAGAGCAGACATTTACTTACCTGTTACCTAGTTCAGGTACATGCTTCTTCACAGTTATAGTCTACCAGGGCAGCTCTAGCAGAGCAGACATTTGAGAAACTGACTGTTAAAGGTGGCCTAGTTCAGGTCATGCTCTTCAGTATCCATTCAGTTATAGTCTATGGAGATTGCAGCTGTGTGCATGGCTGTGTGACATATAGTGAGAAACTGACTTGTTGGAAAGGTGGCATCCTATGACGGTGCCACATTGAAAGTCACTGAGCTCTTCAGTATGGGCCATTCTACTGCTAATGTTTGTCTATGGAGATTGCATGGCTGTGTGCATGGCTGTGTGTTGTATATATAGTGTATTACAGAGTGGGTCAGGGAGCGGTTGTATATATAGTGTATTACAGAGTGGGTCAGGGAGCGGTTGCATATATAGTGTATTACAGAGTGGGTCAGGGAGCAGTTGTATATATAGTGTATTACAGAGTGGGTCAGGGAGCGGTTGTATATATAGTGTATTACAGAGTGGGTCAGGGAGCGGTTGTATATATAGTGTATTACAGAGTGGGTCAGGGAGCCATATATAGTGTTGTATATATAGTGTATTACAGAGTGGGTCAGGGAGCGGTTGTATATATAGTGTATTACAGAGTGGGTATTACAGAGTGGGTCAGCGGTTGTATATATAGTGTATTATTAGAGTGGGTCAGGGAGCGGTTGTATATATAGTGTATTACAGAGTGGGTCAGGGACCGGTTGTATATATAGTGTATTACAGAGTGGGTCAGGGAGCGGTTGTATATATAGTGTATTACAGAGTGGGTCAGGGAGCGGTTGTATATATAGTGTATTACAGAGTGGGTCAGGGACCGGGTGTTGTATATATAGTGTATTACAGAGTGGGTCAGGGAGCGGTTGTATATATAGTGTATTACAGAGTGGGTCAGGGAGCGGTTGTATATATAGTGTATTACAGAGTGGGTCAGGGAGCGGTTGTATATATAGTGTATTACAGAGTGGGTCAGGGACCGGTTGTATATATAGTGTATTACAGAGTGGGTCAGGGAGCGGTTGTATATATAGTGTATTACAGAGTGGGTCAGGGAGCAGCTGAAAATGTCAGTGAAGCCAGCTGGTCAGCACATGCTCTGAGTACGCAACCTGCTAATCCGTCTGGCCCTGCGGCCAGAATGTTAACCTTTTTTTAAGGTCTTACTCGCATCGTCTATGGAGAGCGTGATCACACAGTCATCCAGAACAGCTGGTGCTCTCATGCATGGTTCAGTGTTGCTTGCCTCGAAGCGAGAACTGGGCATCTCGCGACTGGGTTTCCCTTTAGTAATCCGTGATCGTTTTCCAGCCCTGCCACATCCGACGAACGTCTGAGCCGGCATAGTAGCATTCCATCTTAGTCCTGCATTGATTCTGCGCCTGTTTGATGGTTCGTCAGAGGGCGGGATTTCTTATAAACGTCCAGATGTCCCTCTGCTTGAAAGCAGCATCTCCAGCCTTTCACTCAGTGCAGATGTGGCCTATAATCCATGGCTTCTGGTTGGGCTATGTACTGTACATACGGTCACTGTGGGTACGACGTGTATGTAGTTACTAATGAAGCAGGTGACTGATGTGGTGTACTCCTCAATGCCATCGAATGAATCCCGAAACATATTCCAGTCTGTGCTAGCAAAACAGTCGTGAAGCGTGTAGCATCTGTGTCATCTGACCACTTCTGTATTGAGTGAGTCAATGGTACTTCTCATTTTGGGATTTTGCTTGTAAGCAGGAATCAGGAGAATAGAGTTATGGTCAGATTTGCCAAATGGAGGTTGAGGGAGAGCTTTGTACGCGTCTCTGTGCGTGGATTAAAGGTGTTCTAGAGTTTTGCCTCCTGTAGTTGCACATGTGACATGCTGGTAGAAATGAGGTAAAACAGATTTCATTTTCCCTGCATTAAAATCACCAGCCACTAGGAGCGCCACCTCTGGGTGAGCATTTTCTTGTTTACTTACGGCCCTATACAGCTCGTTGAGTGCGGTCTTAGTGCCAGCATCGGTCTGTGGTGGTAAATAGACAACTACGAAATATATGGTCTACAGCTTATCATGAAGTATTCTACCTCAGGTGAGCAGAAACTCAAGACTTAGCTAGTTAGCTAAGCAAACAGCATGTGTCATTTAGCTTGCTTCATCAGAGATTAGGCTTTTGGAAAGAGCTTGACATCGACAATTCCTCGTCCTGGTAAAGTTGTCAGTCAGACTACTGTCATCATCACTATAGATGACAAGCACATCAAACAATACTTTTATTTAGCCATCTAGCTAGTTTATCCCTTTAAAGTTAGCTTATTAACTAGCCATCTAGCTAGTTTATCCCTTTAAGGTTAGCTTGTTAATAACTAGCCATCTAGCTAGTTTATCCCCTTAAAGTTAGCTTGTTAACTAGCCATATTGACGTGATCTGTTATTAGCTTGTTAACTAGCCATATTGACGTGATCTGTTATTAGCTTGTTAACTAGCCATATTGACGTGATCTGTTATTAGCTTGTTAACTAGCCATGTTGACGTGATCTGTTATTAGCTTGTTAGCTAGCCATATTGACGTGATCTGTTATTAGCTTGTTAACTAGCCATATTGACGTGATCTGTTATTAGCTTGTTAACTAGCCATGTTGACGTGATCTGTTATTAGCTTGTTAGCTAGCCATGTTGATGTGATCAGTTATTACCTAGCTAGCCAATTTGACATGGTCCATCAATCAATGTAGCCTATCATGTTTGTCAGCAGAAATCGTTAATTAAACACTCTTAAAAACAATGTTAAAAAGGGGATAATGTTAGCTAACTTCGCTAGCTATGTTGGTTAGAGGAAAAACAACAACTCAACTCAACAGTTCTACATTACCACTATATTTAGTCAACTGTACAACGTTTCTACAGGTAGCTTGCAAAGTAAACACACAGACATGATCCAGTGTTTCTACGATGTTTTATTTCCTGCTATGTAGTGGTGTTTACCTACATGATCATTATTATTCAATATTGAAGACATGCTCCGGGACTTTGGTCACTATTTGTTTTAATCCTTCCACTTTGGGCTGAATGTGTCAATGTGTAGTTCATACATGAATAACTTATGTGCAGAATTACTGTTTTACCTCAATTAACCACAAAGTTTGAAAGTGACTGTTTTCAGGAAGTTGGGCAGATCCACTTCCCCCTACATATGATGTATGCAATTTCAACTCGTTTTGGGCTCCAGAGTGCTACTTTCAGAACTACCCCCCCCCCCAAAAAATATACAAATCTTATGGAGAATATCTTTAACCTGAGCTTTTTAAAACACAAGCACCACTATCCTGTACCATGTGGTGTCGGCTAAGGTAGGTATAGAGCTATCACTTGAGTTAACTACTGAAGTGTTAGGTATCAGGAAGGCACCATTATTACACTTATCCATCTCTAATGATTAGGCTACTTAGTAGACTCTGCAGGTACAGTAAATACCCAGTCAATGGAGGGAGATAAACTGCTATCTAAGGCTATGTGTATAATAGTGACACTACACAATGCCTTCATCCCGTAGTGTTTTGTCGAGGCTTTAAACATTCCCAGCTCATTGTTCCCTGATAACGTTAGGTGAGTGTGTAACGGATGTGAAACGGCTAGCTTAGTTAGCGGTGCGCGCTAAATAGCGTTTCAATCGGTTACGTCACTTGCTCTGAGACCTTCAAGTAGTAGTTCCCCTTGCTCTGCAAGGACCGCGGCTTTTGTGGAGCGATGGGTAACGATCCTTCGAGGGTGACTGTTGTTGATGTGTGCAGAGGGTCCCTGGTTCGCGCCCGGGTATGGGCGAGGGGACGGACGTAAAGTTATACTGTTACAAGTGCATATGAGCCTAATGCAGTCATAGGGATATAAGTGTATTCCATAGGTAGATTGTGTGACCATGTGTTTTTCCAGGTTATTTCAACAGCTAACAGGTCTGACAGGCTTGCGTTTTTATGTATTACAAGTAGAGTTGAGGATAGACTCTGATGAGGATTTTTAGGTCGGGTTGGATTTTTTTTGTCATGCAGTTCAGCCAGAAACCCTTCCCTAAACTTAACCCTAACCTTAACCCTAACCCTAACCCTAACCTTAACCTTAACCCTAACCTTAACCCTAACCCTAACCCTAACCCTAACCTTAACCCTAACCCTAACCTTAACCCTAACCTTAACCCTAACCCTAACCTTAACCCTAACCCTAACCTTAACCCGAACCCTAACCTTAACCTTAACCCTAACCCTAACCTTGCACACTTTGGATGGTGTATCAATACACTCAGTCACTATAAAGATACAGGCGTCCTTCCGAACTTAGTTTCTCCACAATACTAACCTAAATGACAGAGTGAAAAGGAAGCCTGTACAGAATAAATATATTCCAAAACATGCTTCCTGTTTGCAATAAGGCACTAAAGTAAAACTGCTAAAGATGTGGCAAAGAAATGAACCTTGTGTCCTGAATACAAAGTGTTATGTTTGGGGCAAATCCAACACAACATATTACTGAGTACCACTCTCCATATTTTCAAGCATTGTGGTGGCTGCATCATGTTATGGGTATGCTTGTCATCAACAAGGACTAGGGAGTTTTTTAGGATAAAATAAATGTAATAGAGCTAAGCACAGGCAAAACCATGGAGGAACACCTGGTTCAGTCTGCTTTCCAACAGAAAAAGAGAAAATAATATTTTCAATCCATTTTGAATTCAGCCTGTAACACAACAAAATGTGGAAAAGTTCAAGGGGTATGAATAACTTTGTGAAGGCTCTGTATTACGAGAGAGCGGACAGGACAGATCACGGTGGGCCTCTCTGTCTCTATAGTGTTTCTCCCCTTGTGGCTCAGTTAATAGAGCATGGCACTTTCAATGCCAGGGTTGTGGGTTCAATTTCCACAGAGGACCAAATATGTATGCACTCACTACTGTAGATTACTGTAGGTCTCTCTATATATGATCTAAATGAAAGAAAAGGGCTTATATAGTGTTCTATTATATGATAATTGTGTCATATGGTTCAGCGGAACGGCAGTAAAACGCTTGAGCCTGAAATAGACTAACTACCACTGTAAAAAAGAAGAGTCTTTACCAATAACGAACGTCAATGGAGAAGAAAAGTTAGAAAGTTGATGGGAAATTTGAGCTTCTGTTTTCCATTGGGGGAAGTGAAACACTTTTACACAATACAGGCCTACCCACGGGACTTCTGTATGGTGATCAAACACTTGCTCTGGCTGAAGTGACATTTAGCAAAACAGAGATATCAGTAATAAGGAAAATAGCCCAGAACCATTCATTCAGATTGACTCTCATCTGTGTGGGGGGAAAAAACAAGGTTTTATCGGTAGGCACTGTAATTCAATAGACTAATTTAAAAGATATTAAACGTTGTCAACACACACTATGAATAGCATAACTACACAGTAATCGACTAACGTTAATGTTGACATTGTGTATGTGACACACAGACTGGGCTTGTTTTAGGAGACGATTTCCTCTGATTTTCTCAGATAGTATATTTCCAAGAGCTCAAACCATTACAGATGCCGTATCTTAATTTGAGCCAGTTTCACAAAGCAGAAAAATAACCCTTCAGCATTATGTGGATTATAATTGATGGAATTTTTTAGTAGGGGTTGATAAAAAAAATTATTAGGGCAAATCAAGTCTTTCATTTTAAATGGGAAATTATAAACTTTAGAAACCTTTTTAAACCTTGAATACAATTCCTTCAACAACAGGTTGATCAAATGAAGATCCTACATCTGTAGGGAACCCAGGCTGAGATGAGTCATCCCAACTGTGACAACACATGGAATTTATTTATCTTTCATCTAGAGGGAGAGAGCACATGACGCTTTGTTGCATAACACAACCTTTGTTGGCCTTGACCGTGTGTGTGTGTGTGTGTGTGTGTGTGTGTGTGTGTGTGTGTGTGTGTGTGTGTGTCTCTCTCTCAGGGCTATACAGGAAATATGAAAGGCAGACCCCTCCCTCCACTAATGTCTTCATCACCAGATAGCATTATGCAATGCTACTTCATAAAACCCCTCCCTCCGCTAATGTCTTCATCACCAGATATCATTATGCTATGCTACTTCCTTCATAAAACCCCTCCCTCCGCTAATGTCTTTATCACCAGATAGCATTATGCTATGCCCCTTCATAAAACCCCTCCCTCCACTAATGTCTTTATCACCAGATAGCATTATGCTATGCCCCTTCATAAAACCCCTCCCTCCACTAATGTCTTTATCACCAGATAGCATTATGCTACTTCCTTAATAAAACCCCTCCCTCCACTAATGTCTTTATCACCAGATAGCATTATGCTATGCCCCTTCATAAAACCCCTCCCTCCACTAAATGTCTTTATCACCAGATAGCATTATGCTATGCTACTTCATTAAACCCCTCCCTCTGCTAATGTCTTTATCACCAGATAGCATTATGCTATGCTACTTCATTAAACCCCTCCATCTGCTAATGTCTTCATCACCAGATAGCATTATGCTATGCTACTTCATTAAACCCCTCCCTCTGCTAATGTCTTTATTCACCAGATAGCATTATGCTATGCTACTTCATAAAACCCCTCCCTCCGCTAACGTCTTCATCACCAGATAGCATTATGCTATGCTACTTCATAAAACCCCTCCCTCCACTAATGTCTTTATCACCAGATAGCATTATGCTATGCTACTTCATAAAACCCCTCCCTCCGCTAATGTCTTTATCACCAGATAGCATTATGCTATGCTACTTCCTTCATAAAACCCCTCCCTCCACTAATGTCTTTATCACCAGATAGCATTATGCTATGCTACTTCATAAAACCCCTCCCTCCGCTAATGTCTTTATCACCAGATAGCATTATGCTATGCTACTTCATAAAACCCCTCCCTCCGCTAATGTCTTTATCACCAGATAGCATTATGCTATGCTACTTCCTTCATAAAACCCCTCCCTCCACTAATGTCTTTATCACCAGATAGCATTATGCTATGCTACTTCATAAAACCCCTCCCTCCACTAATGTCTTTATCACCAGATAGCATTATGCTATGCTACTTCATTAAACCCCTCCCTCTGCTAATGTCTTTATCACCAGATAGCATTATGCTATGCTACTTCATAAAACCCCTCCCTCCGCTAATGTCTTTATCACCAGATAGCATTATGCTATGCTACTTCATTAAACCCCTCCCTCCGCTAATGTCTTTATCACCAGATAGCATTATGATGTTACTTCAGAAGTAAACAGACCTGTGTGTGATCAAATCAAATTCATTTGTAAAGCCCTTCTTTCATCAGCTGTGCTGTACAGAAACCCAGCTTAAAACCCCAAACAGCAAGCAATGCAGGTGTAGAAGCATGGTGTGATCACTGCCATCCTAGACTAGAAGATATAACAGATATTTGTTTTGTCTGATGTGTGTAATGAGGAGCATCCAGACGCAACACTTGGTCCATTTATGAAATAGTTTCTTCCAGGTATTGATAAGAATGCACCTGTTAAGAAACTGACTGTTCGATCTGTTAAGGCTCCATGGATTGATGAGGAACTGAGAAGATGTATGGTTGAGAGAGGGACGAGGCTAAAGATCTGTTAAGGCTCCATGGATTGATGAGGAACTGAGAAGATGTATGGTTGAGAGAGGGACGTGGCTAAAGATCTGTTAAGGCACCGTGGATTGATGAGGAACTGAGAAGATGTATGGTTGAGAGAGGGACGTGGCTAAAGATCTGTTAAGGCCCCATGGATTGATGAGGAACTGAGAAGCTGTATGGTTGAGAGAGGGACGAGGCTAAAGATCTGTTAAGGCACCGTGGATTGATGAGGAACTGAGAAGCTGTATGGTTGAGAGAGGGACGAGGCTAAAGATCTGTTAAGGCACCGTGGATTGATGAGGAACTGAGAAGCTGTATGGTTGAGAGAGGGACGAGGCTAAAGATCTGTTAAGGCACCGTGGATTGATGAGGAACTGAGATGCTATGGTTGAGAGAGGGACGAGGCTAAAGGAGTGGCGAATAACTGACTGGCTGACTTACTGGAAATTGACAGATTATGTCACTAAACTCAACAAAAAGAAGAATAAACTGTATTATGAAGCCAAGATGAATTATACAAAGAATGGTGAGAAATGTTTTTTGTAGTATTTTAAATTAAATGATGTGTTAAGGATTTCCTTCTCTTCTTCCGAAGAGGAGAAAAGGATCAGAGGACCAATATGTGGCGTGGTAAGTGTCCATGGTTCTTTTAATACCTAAATGTACACACGAACAACTAAATACAAAAACAAGCAACGTGAAAACCCCAAACAGTCCTATCTGGTGCAAACACAGAGACAATCACCCACAAACACACAGTGAAACCCAGGCTACCTAAGTATGATTCTCAATCAGAGACAACTAATGACACCTGCCTCTGATTGAGAACCATACTAGGCCGAAACATAGAAATACCCAAATCATAGAAAAACAAACATAGACTGCCCACCCCAACTCACGCCCTGACCATACAAAATAATGACAAAACAAAGGAAATAAAGGTCAGAACGTGACATTATGTCCAGAAAGACAAATTAATCACAAAACCATTTGATGTTTCCAAATATTTGGCAAATTGGGCAAACTTAGGCAAGAAATGCCAACAACGAACAGTGAATTATTGAATTCACACATAAAAAAAAAAAAAGTAATAATGAAAGAAAAGCATTTTAAGTTAGAATTTGGTAAAGTAAGTGTGGGAGAGGTGGAGAAATGGTCGATCAATAATGACAGACCTGGCATTGAAAACTTAGATGGAAAGCTACTGAGGATATCTCATATCTGTCATATCTCTAATCTGAGCCTCGAGGAAAGTTTTTGTCCTCAGGCCTGGAGGGGAAACCAAAGTCATTCCGCTACCCAAGAGTGGTGAAACGGCTATTACTGGTTCTAACAGCAGACCAATCAGCTTTCTTAACAAACTATTAGAAATAATGGTGTTTGACCAAATACCATTCTATGTCTCTGTAAACAAATTAACAACATACTTTCCCACATGCTTAAAGAGAAGGCCATTCAACATGTACTGGACTGACACAAATGACTGGTGATTGGTTGAAAGAAATTGGTAATAAGAAGACTGTGGGAGCTGTACTGTTAGATTTCAGTGCAGCCTTTGATATTATTGACCATAACCTGTTGTTGAGAAAATGTATGTTTTATGGCTTTTCAACCTCTGTCATATCATGGATTCAGAGCTACTCAGCAAAAAAGAGAAACAATCCTTTTTTCAGGACCCTGTCTTTCAAAGATCATTCGTAAAAATCGCAAAACTTCACAGATCTTCATTGTAAACACTGTTTCCCCATGCTTGTTCAATGAACCATAAACAATTAATGAACATGCACCTGTGGAACGGTCGTTAAGACACTAACAGCTTACAGACGGTAGGCAATTAAGGTCACAGTTATGACAACTTAGGACACTAAAGAGGCCTTTCTACTGACTCTGAAAAACACCAAAAGAAAGATGCCCAGAGTCCCTGCTCATTTGCGTGAACGTGACCTTAGGCATGCTGCAAGGAGGTATGAGGACTGCAGATGCGGCCAGGGCAATAAATTGCAATGTCCGTACTGTGAGACGCCTAAGACAGCGCTACAGGGAGACAGGACAAGACGGACAGCTGATCGTCCTCGCAGTGGCAGACCACGTGTAACAACACCTGCACAGGATCGGTACATCCAAATATCACACCTGCGGGACAGGTACAGGATGGCAACAACAACTGCCCGAGTTACACCAGGAACGCACAATCCCTCCATCAGTGCTCAGACTGTCTGCAATAGGCTGAGAGAGGCTGGGCTGAGGGTTTGTAGGCCTGTTGTAAGGCAGGTCCTCACCAGACATCACCGGCAACAACGTTGCATATGGGCACAAACCCACCATCGCAGGACTGGCAAAAAAGTGCTCTTCACTGACGAGTCGCGGTTTTGTCTCGCCAGGGGTGATGGTCGGACTCACGTTTATCGTCGAAGGAATGAGCATTACACCGAGGCCTGTACTCAGGAGTGGGATCAATTTGGAGGTGGAGGGTCCGTCATGGCCTGGGGCGGTGTGTCACAGCATCATCGGACTGAGCTTGTTGTCATTGCAGGCAATCTCAACGATGTGTGTTACAGGAAAGACATCCTCCTCCCTCATGTGGTAGCCTTCCTGCAGGCTCATCCTGACATGACCCTCCAGCATGACAACGCTGTGCATTACAGGGAAGACATCCTCCTCCCTCATGTGGTACCCTTCCTGCAGGCTCATCCTGACATGACCCTCCAGCATGACAACGCTGTGCATTACAGGGAAGACATCCTCCTCCCTCATGTGGTACCCTTCCTGCAGGCTCATCCTGACATGACCCTCCAGCATGACAATACCACCAACCATACTGCTTGTTCTGTGTGTGATTTCCTGCAAGACAGGAATGTCAGTGTTCTGCCATGGCCAGCGAAGAGCCCGGAGCTCAATCCAATTGAGCATGTCTGGGACCTATTGGATTGGAGGGTGAGGGCTTGGGCCATTCCCCCCAGAAATGTCCAGGAACTTACAGATGCCTTGGTTTAAGAGTGGGGTAACATCTCACAGCAAGAACTGGCAAATCTGGTGCAGTCCATGAATAGGAGATGCACTGCAGTACTTAATGCAGCTGGTGGCCACACCAGATACTGACTGTTACTTTTGATTTTGACCCCCCCCCCCCTTTGTTCAGGAACACATTATTCTATTATCTGTTAGTCACATGTCTGTGGAACTTGTTCAGTTTATGTCTCAGTTGTTGAATCTTCTTATGTTCATACAAATGTTTACACATGTTAAGTTTGCTGAAAGAAATGCAGTTGACACTGAGAGGACTCTTTTTTTCCTGAGTTTATATATATATATACATATATATATATAATTGAACAAGAGAGTTTTATTTAATGGAAGCCTCTCTAATGTCAAGCATGTAGGATGTGGTTTCCCGCAGGGCAGCTCACTAGGCCTTCTACTCTTTTCTATTTTTACCAATGACCTGAATCTGGTAATGGTATGGCTGTTGAATAGGTTGAGGAGACTAAATTACTTGTCGTTACCTTAGATTGTAAACTGTCATGATCAAAACATATAGATTCAATGGTTGTAAAGATGGGGAGAGATCTGGTCTGTAATAAAGAGATGCTCTGCTTTTTTGACACCACACTCCAAAAAGCAAATTCTGCAGGCTTTAGTTTTATCTAATCTTAATTATTGTCCAGTCATGTGGTTGAGTGCTGCAAGAAAATACCTAGTTGAGCTGTAGCCAAAAACAGAGCGGCACGTCTTGCCTTAATCAGAGGACTGATATCAATGTTATGAATACCAGTCTCTCTTGGCTAAGAGTTGAGGAGAGACTGACTCAATCACTTCTTATTTTTATAAGAAACATTAATGTAGCGGCTCTCGATTGTCGAATGAAGAGGCGCAGCGTGGAAAGTGTTCATGATTTTAATATTCAAAAACACTCAAAAACATTCAAAAACAAAATAACAAATGTGAAAACGAAAGCGCACAGTTCTGTCAGGCACAGACACTAAACAGAAAACAAGATTCCACAAAACCCAAAAGGAAAATGACAACTTATATATGATCCCCAATCAGAGACAATCATAGACAGCTGACTCTGATTGGGAACCACACTCTGCCAAAAACAAAGAAATAGAAAACATCGACTTTCCCACCCGAGTCACACCCTGACCTAACCAAACATAGAGAATAATAAGGATCTCTAAGGTCAGGGCGTGACAATTAATGTGTTGAAAATTCCAAAGTGTTTGCCGAGTCAACTTACACACATATCTGACACACACTTAACCCACCAGACATGCCACCAGGGGTCTTTTCACTGTCCCCAGAACAAATTCAAGAAAGGGTACAGAATTATATAGAGACGTTATTGCATGGACCTCCCTTTCATCTCAGATTGCTCAAATGAACAGCAAACCTGCTTTCAAAAAACAACAACAACAAAAATATATTAAAAAACAGATAGAGCAACATCTTACTGCACAGCGGTTTGGGACACAGATCTTCATCTTACTGCACAGCGGTGTGGGACACAGATCTTCATCTTACTGCACAGCGGTGTGGGACACAGATCTACATCTTACTGCACAGTGGTGTGGGACACAGATCTTCATCTTACTGCACAGCGGTGTGGGACACAGATCTTCATCTTACTGCACAGGGGGTGTGGGACACAGATCTTCATCTTACTGCACAGCGGTGTGGGACGCAGATCTTCATCTTACTGCACAGCGGTGTGGGACACAGATCTACATCTTACTGCACAGGGGGTGTGGGACACAGATCTTCATCTTACTGCACAGCGGTGTGGGACACAGATCTTCATCTTACTGCACAGCGGTGTGGGACACAGATCTACATCTTACTGCACAGTGGTGTGGGACACAGATCTTCATCTTACTGCACAGCGGTGTGGGACACAGATCTACATCTTACTGCACAGGGGTGTGGGACACAGATCTTCATCTTACTGCACAGCGGTGTGGGACACAGATCTTCATCTTACTGCACAGGGGGTGTGGGACACAGATCTACATCTTACTGCACAGGGGGTGTGGGACACAGATCTTCATCTTACTGCACAGCGGTGTGGGACACAGATCTTCATCTTACTGCACAGGGGGTGTGGGACACAGATCTTCATCTTACTGCACAGTGGTGTGGGACACACATCTACATCTTACTGCACAGGGGGTGTGGGACACAGATCTTCATCTTACTGCACAGCGGTGTGGGACACAGATCTTCATCTTACTGCACAGTGGTGTGGGACACAGATCTACATCTTACTGCACAGGGGGTGTGGGACACAGATCTTCATCTTACTGCACAGTGGTGTGGGACACAGATCTTCATCTTACTGCACAGTGGATCTTCATCTTACTGCACAGGGGTGTGGGACACAGATCTTCATCTTACTGCACAGCGGTGTGGGACACAGATCTACATCTTACTGCACAGCAGTGTGGGACACAGATCTTCATCTTACTGCACAGGGGTGTGGGACACAGATCTTCATCTTACTGCACAGCGGTGTGGGACACAGATCTTCATCTTACTGCACAGGGGGTGTGGGACACAGATCTTCATCTTACTGCACAGCGGTGTGGGACACAGATCTTCATCTTACTGCACAGGGGGTGTGGGACACAGATCTTCATCTTACTGCACAGCGGTGTGGGACACAGATCTACATCTTACTGCACAGGGGTGTGGGACACAGATCTTCATCTTACTGCACAGGGGTGTGGGACACAGATCTTCATCTTACTGCACAGGGGGTGTGGGACACAGATCTTCATCTTACTGCACAGCGGTGTGGGACACAGATCTTCATCTTACTGCACAGGGGGTGTGGGACACAGATCTTCATCTTACTGCACAGCGGTGTGGGACACAGATCTACATCTTACTGCACAGCAGTGTGGGACACAGATCTTCATCTTACTGGACAGCGGTGTGGAACACAGATCTTCATCTTACTGGACAGTGGTGTGGGACACAGATCTACATCTTACTGCACAGTGGTGTGGGACACAGATCTACATCTTACTGCACAGCGGTTTGGGATACAGATCTACATCTTACTGCACAGCGGTTTGGGATACAGATCTACATCTTACTGCACAGCGGTGTGGGATACAGATCTTCATCTTACTGCACAGCGGTGTGGGATACAGATCTTCATCTTACTGCACAGGGGGTGTGGGACACAGATCTACATCTTACTGCACAGTGGTGTGGGACACAGATCTTCATCTTACTGCACAGTGGTGTGGGACACAGATCTACATCTTACTGCACAGTGGTGTGGGATACAGATCTACATCTTACTGCACAGCGGTGTGGGACACAGATCTTCATCTTACTGCACAGCGGTTTGGGACACAGATCTTCATCTCTCTCCTATTGGACCCAGATATTTTGTGTGTTTGCATTGATATGTAGGCTACGTGATTTAAAAAGCTATGCTTTTTAAATGTCCTTCAGTTGTTCTTGTCTATTAATGTACTGTATTATGTCATTTTGTATTGTGCTTCACGTTTTGTGTCGACTCCAGAAAGAGTAGCTGATGCTTTCGCAAAAAGGATCCTAATAAAATATCAAATGCTAAATGTATACTGAACGAAAAAATATAAACGCAACATGCAACAATTTCAAAGATTTACTTAGTTACAGTTATTAGGAAATAAGTCATTTGAAATAAATTAATTAGGTTGCTAATTCTATGGATTTCACATGACTGGGAATACATTCATTAGGTCCTAATCTATGGATTTCACATGACTGGGAATACATTCATTAGGCCCTAATCTATGGATTTCACATGATTGGGAATACATTCATTAGGCCCTAATCTACGGATTTCACATGACTGGGAATACATTCATTAGGCCCTAATCTATGGATTTCACATGACTGGGAATACATTCATTAGGCCCTAATCTATGGATTTCACATGACTGGGAATACATTCATTAGGCCCTAATCTATGGATTTCACATGACTGGGAATACATTCATTAGGCCCTAATCTATGGATTTCACATGACTGGGAATACATTCATTAGGCCCTAATCTATGGATTTCACATGACTGGGAATACAGATATGCATCTGGTGGTCACAAATACCTTTAATAAAGAGGCAGGGGTGTGGATCAGAACACCAGTCAGTATCTGGTGTGGATCAGAACACCAGTCAGTATCTGGTGTGGATCAGAACACCAGTCAGTATCTGGTGTGGATCAGAACACCAGTCAGTATCTGGTGTGGATCAGAACACCAGTCAGTATCTGGTGTGGATCAGAACACCAGTCAGTATCTGGTGTGGATCAGAACACCAGTCAGTATCTGGTGTGGATCAGAACACCAGTCAGTATCTGGTGTGGATCAGAACACCAGTCAGTATCTGGTGTGGATCAGAACACCAGTCAGTATCTGGTGTGGATCAGAACACCAGTCAGTATCTGGTGTGGATCAGAACACCAGTCAGTATCTGGTGTGGATCAGAACACCAGTCAGTATCTGGTGTGGATCAGAACACCAGTCAGTATCTGGTGTGGATCAGAACACCAGTCAGTATCTGGTGTGGATCAGAACCAGGCAGTATCTGGTGTGGATCAGAACCAGTCAGTATCTGGTGTGGATCAGAACACCAGTCAGTATCTGGTGTGGATCAGAACACCAGTCAGTATCTGGTGTGGATCAGAACACCAGTCAGTATCTGGTGTGGATCAGAACACCAGTCAGTATCTGGTGTGGATCAGAACACCAGTCAGTATCTGGTGTGGATCAGAACACCAGTCAGTATCTGGTGTGGATCAGAACACCAGTCAGTATCTGGTGTGGATCAGAACACCAGTCAGTATCTGGTGTGGATCAGAACACCAGTCAGTATCTGGTGTGGATCAGAACACCAGTCAGTATCTGGTGTGGATCAGAACACCAGTCAGTATCTGGTGTGGATCAGAACCAGTCAGTATCTGGTGTGGATCAGAACACCAGTCAGTATCTGGTGTGGATCAGAACACCAGTCAGTATCTGGTGTGGATCAGAACCAGTCAGTATCTGGTGTGGATCAGAACACCAGTCAGTATCTGGTGTGGATCAGAACACCAGTCAGTATCTGGTGTGGATCAGAACACCAGTCAGTATCTGGTGTGGATCAGAACACCAGTCAGTATCTGGTGTGGATCAGAACACCAGTCAGTATCTGGTGTGGATCAGAACACCAGTCAGTATCTGGTGTGGATCAGAACACCAGTCAGTATCTGGTGTGGATCAGAACACCAGTCAGTATCTGGTGTGGATCAGAACACCAGTCAGTATCTGGTGTGGATCAGAACACCAGTCAGTATCTGGTGTGGATCAGAACACCAGTCAGTATCTGGTGTGGATCAGAACACCAGTCAGTATCTGGTGTGGATCAGAACACCAGTCAGTATCTGGTGTGGATCAGAACACCAGTCAGTATCTGGTGTGGATCAGAACACCAGTCAGTATCTGGCGTGGATCAGAACACCAGTCAGTATCTGGTGTGGATCAGAACACCAGTCAGTACCTGGCGTGGATCAGAACACCAGTCAGTACCTGGCGTGGATCAGAACACCAGTCAGTACCTGGCGTGGATCAGAACACCAGTCAGTATCTGGTGTGGATCAGAACACCAGTCAGTATCTGGCGTGGATCAGAACACCAGTCAGTATCTGGTGTGGATCAGAACACCAGTCAGTACCTGGCGTGGATCAGAACACCAGTCAGTATCTGGTGTGGATCAGAACACCAGTCAGTATCTGGTGTGGATCAGAACACCAGTCAGTATCTGGTGTGGATCAGAACACCAGTCAGTATCTGGTGTGGATCAGAACACCAGTCAGTATCTGGTGTGGATCAGAACACCAGTCAGTATCTGGTGTGGATCAGAACCAGGCAGTATCTGGTGTGGATCAGAACACCAGTCAGTATCTGGTGTGGATCAGAACACCAGTCAGTATCTGGTGTGGATCAGAACACCAGTCAGTATCTGGTGTGGATCAGAACACCAGTCAGTATCTGGTGTGGATCAGAACACCAGTCAGTATCTGGTGTGGATCAGAACACCAGTCAGTATCTGGTGAGACCACTGCTCACCCACACACACGCCATACACGTGGTCTGCGCTTGTGAGGCCGGTTGGACGTACTGCGAAATTCTCTAAACAAATTGTTGGAGGTGGCTTATGGTAGAGAGATTAACTCCTGGTGGACATTCATCCTGCAGCCAATTGCAAGCTCCCTCAAAAATGTTGACATATGTAGCATTGTGTTGTGTGACAAAACTGCACATGTTTCAGTGGCCTTTTATTGTCCCCCCCCCCAGCACAAGGTGCACCTGTGTAAGGATCATGCTGTTTAATCATCTTATTGATATGCCACACCTGTCAGAGTGGATGGATTATCTTGGAAAAGGAAAAATACTCCCTAATAGGGAGGTAAACACATTTCTGCACAAAATTTGAGAGCAATACGCTTTTTTTTTGTGCATATGGAACATTTCTGGGATCTTTAATTTCAGCTCAGGAAACACGAGACCAACACTTTAATTGTTGCATTGATCATTTTCTTCAGAGTAGATTGTACAATACACTATACAGCTCACTGTAATAAAGGGATCAGTGTACCTTTATATAGTTATTTCCTTACCTTGACAGGAGTCTATATAGACAAGAAGTGACTCCCATCCAAACTTGCCATTTCCAACAAATGCTAATAACATGTAATTTCTCTCTCTCTCTCTGTCTCTCTCTGTCTCTCTCTCTACCTCTCTCTCTACCTCTCTCTCTACCTCTCTCTACCTCTCTCTACCTCTCTCTCTACCTCTCTCTCTACCTCTCTCTACCTCTCTCTACCTCTCTCTCTACCTCTCTCTACCTCTCTCTACCTCTCTCTCTACCTCTCTCTCTACCTCTCTCTCTACCTCTCTCTCTACCTCTCTCTACCTCTCTCTCTACCTCTCTCTCTACCTCTCTCTACCTCTCTCTACCTCTCTCTACCTCTCTACCTCTCTCTACCTCTCTCTACCTCTCTCTACCTCTCTCTACCTCTCTCTACCTCTCTCTCTACCTCTCTCTCTACCTCTCTCTCTCTACCTCTCTCTCTCTCTGTCTCTCTCTACCTCTCTCTCTACCTCTCTCTCTCTACCTCTCTCTCCCTCTCTCTCTCTCTCTCTGTCTCTCTCTCTCTCTCTCTCTACCTCTCTCTGTCTCTCTCTACCTCTCTCTCTACCTCTCTCTCTCTCTCTCTCTCTCTCTCTCTCTCTCTCTCTCTCTCTCTCCCTCTCTCCCTCTCTCTCTCTCTCTGTCTCTCTCTACCTCTCTCTCTGTCTCTCTCTACCTCTCTCTCTACCTCTCTCTCTCTCTCTACCTCTCTCTCTCTCTCTCTCTCTCTCTCTCTCTCTCTCTCTCTCTCTCTCTCTCTCTCTCTCTCTCTCTCAGCTGATGTTGGTTCAGGGAGCCTAGGTTGCTGTGGCTGGCTCATTGTGATCCTGTCCGGACTGTGCGTCTTCTCCCTGTTCCCCTTCACCATCTGGTTCTGTATAAAGGTGAGTAAGAAACAATGTCCATAGAATGAATAGAACGGGCATCTTCATTCCAGTCAAAGCTGTACTGTAAAATGTTGCATCAACAATGCAGTAATTGGCCAGTACGTTACTGTAATTTATTTTACAGTAAGTTACTGTAATCCATTTTACTGTACCAAAAATTGTACTTCAGTCTAATTTATAGAATATTACTGGAATGACCCATGCAGTGACATATGACCCAGAGTTCTTTGCAGGATGACATGTTTTACACGTACATTTTGGTTGTTTATAGCGGGCATTCTTTTTACAGTAATAGCAAGTAAAACTTTTCACGCTATGACTGTGATATGTGTTTCCTTTATCAACCTGGATGACTGTAGAGCTAAATGACCAAATTACAATCTAAATGTAATGTTAAATTGCAAAGAACACTGGGTAATGTGTCGCTGCATGGGTATCTACAGAACTACAGAACTACATACCTACAGAACTACAGAACTACATACCAACAGAACTACAGAACTACATACCAACAGAACTACATACCTACAGAACTACAGAACTACATACCAACAGAACTACATACCTACAGAACTACAGAACTACATACCAACAGAACTACATACCTACAGAACTACAGAACTACATACCAACAGAACTACAGAACTACATACCAACAGAACTACATACCTACAGAACTACAGAACTACATACCTACAGAACTACAGAACTACAGAACTACATACCAACAGAACTACATACCTACAGAACTACATACCTACAGAACTACATACCTACAGAACTACAGAACTACATACCTACAGAACTACATACCAACAGAACTACATACCTACAGAACTACAGAACTACATACCTACAGAACTACATACCTACAGAACTACAGAACTACATACCTACAGAACTACATACCTACAGAACTACATAACTACATACCTACAGAACTACATACCAACAGAACTACATACCTACAGAACTACAGAACTACATACCTACAGAACTACATACCTACAGAACTACAGAACTACAGAACTACATACCTACAGAACTACATACCTACAGAACTACAGAACTACATACCTACAGAACTACATACCAACAGAACTACATACCTACAGAACTACAGAACTACATACCTACAGAACTACATACCAACAGAACTACATACCTACAGAACTACAGAACTACATACCTACAGAACTACATACCTACAGAACTACATACCTACAGAACTACATACCAACAGAACTACATACCTACAGAACTACATACCAACAGAACTACATACCAACAGAACTACATACCTACAGAACTACAGAACTACATACCAACAGAACTACATACCTACAGAACTACATAACTACATACCAACAGAACTACATACCTACAGAACTACAGAACTACATACCTACATAACTACATACCAACAGAACTACATACCTACAGAACTACAGAACTACATAACTACAGAACTACATACCTACAGAACTACAGAACTACATACCTACAGAACTATAGAACTACATACCTACAGAACTATAGAACTACATACCTACCGAACTACAGAACTACATACCTACAGAACTATATATCTACAGAACTACAGAACTACATACCTTCAGAACTACATACCTACAGAACTACAGAACTACATACCTACAGAACTACAGAACTACATACCTACAGAACTACATACCTACAGAACTATAGAACTACATACCTACAGAACTACATACCAACAGAACTACATACCTACAGAACTACAGAACTACATACCTTCCGAACTACAGAACTACATACCTACAGAACTACAGAACTATAGAACTACATACCTACAGAACTACAAAACTACATAACTACACAACTACATACCTACAGAACTATAGAACTACATACCTACAGAACTACAAAACTACATAACTACAGAACTACATACCTACAGAACTATAGAACTACATACCTACAGAACTACATACCTGCAGAACTATAGAACTACATACCTACAGAACTATAGAACTACATACCTACCGAACTACAGAACTACATACCTACAGAACTATATATCTACAGAACTACAGAACTACATACCTACATACCTACAGAACTACATACCTACAGAACTACATACCTACATACCTACAGAACTACATACCTACAGAACTACATACCTACATACCTACAGAACTACATACCTACATACCTACAGAACTACATACCTACAGAACTACATACCTACAGAACTACATACCTACATACCTACAGAACTACATACCTACAGAACTATAGAACTACATACCTACAGAACTATAGAACTACATACCTACAGAACTACATTCCTACATACCTACAGAACTACAGAACTACATAACTACAGAACAACATACCTACACAACTACATACCTACAGAACTACAAACCTTCAGAACTACACAACTACATACCTACAAACTACACAACTACACAACTACATACCTACAGAACTACATACCTACAGAACTACATACCTACAGAACTACATACCTACAGAACTACATACCTACATAACTACATACCTACAGAACTATTGAACTACATACCGACAGAACTATAGAACTACATACCTACAGAACTATATATCTACAGAACTACAGAACTACATACCTTCCGAACTACAGAACTACATACCTACAGAACTACAGAACTATAGAACTACATACCTACAGAACTACAAAACTACATAACTACACAACTACATACCTACAGAACTATAGACCTACATACCTACAGAACTACAAAACTACATAACTACAGAACTACATACCTACAGAACTATAGAACTACATACCTACAGAACTATAGAACTACATACCTACAGAACTATAGAACTACATACCTACCGAACTACAGAACTACATACCTACAGAACTATATATCTACAGAACTACAGAACTACATACCTACATACCTACAGAACTACAGAACTAAATACCTACAGAACTACATACCTACATACCTACAGAACTACATACCTACAGAACTACATACCTACATACCTACAGAACTACATACCTACAGAACTATAGAACTACATACCTACATAACTACATACCTACAGAACTATAGAACTACATACCTACAGAACTATAGAACTACATACCTACAGAACTACATACCTACATACCTACAGAACTACAGAACTACATAACTACATAACTACATACCTACCGAACTACATACCTACAGAACTACATACCTACAAAACTACATACCTACAGAACTACATACCTACAGAACTACAGAACTACATACCTACAGAACTACATACCTACAGAACTATAGAACTACATACCTACATAACTACAGAACTACATACCTACAGAACTACAGAACTACATACCCACATAACTACATACCTACAGAACTATAGAACTACATACCCACATAACTACATACCTACAGAACTACAGAACTACATACCCACATAACTACATACCTACAGAACTATAGAACTACATACCTACAGAACTCCAGAACTACATACCTACAGAACTACAGAACTACATACCTACAGAACTACATACCTACATAACTATAGAACTACATACCTACATAACTACATACCTACAGAACTACATACCTACAAAACTACATACCTACAGAACTACATACCTACAGAATTACACAACTACATACCTACAGAACTACAGAACTACATACCAACAGAACTACATACCTACAGAACTACATACCTACAGAAATACATACCTACAGAACTACAGAACTACATACCTACATAACTACATACCTACAGAACTACATACCTACAGAACTACAGAACTACATACCTACAAAACTACATACCTACAGAACTACAGAACTACATACCTACAAAAATACATTCCTACAGAACTACAGAACTACATACCTACAGAACTACAGAACTACATACCTACAGAACTACATACCAACAGAACTACAGAACTACATACCTACAGAACTACATACCTACCGAACTACATACCTACAGAACTACATACCTACAGAACCATAGAACTACATACGTACAGAACTACATACCTACAGAACTACACACCTACAGAACTACAGAACTACATACCTACATAACTACAGAACTACATACCTACAGAACTACATACCTACACAACTACATACCTACACAACTACATACCTACAGAACTATAGAACTACATAACTACAGAACTACATACCTACAGAACTACACAACTACATACCTACAGAACTATAGAACTACATACCTACAGAACTACATCCCTACAGAACTACATACCTACAGAAATACATACCTACAGAACTACAGAACTACATACCTACATAACTACATACCTACAGAACTACATACCTACAGAACTACAGAACTACATACCTACATAACTACATACCTACAGAACTACAGAACTACATACCTACAAAACTACATTCCTACAGAACTACAGAACTACATACCTACAGAACTACAGAACTACATACCTACAGAACTACATACCAACAGAACTACAGAACTACATACCTACAGAACTACATACCTACAGAACTACATACCTACCGAACTACATACCTACAGAACTACATACCTACAGAACTATAGAACTACATACGTACAGAACTACAGAACTACATACCTACAGAACTACAGAACTACATACCTACAGAACTACATACCTACAGAACTCCATACCTACAGAACTACACAACTACATACCTACAGAACTATAGAACTACATACCTACAGAACTACATACCTACAGAACTACACAACTACATAACTACAGAACTATAGAACTACATACCTACAGAACTACATACCTACAGAACTACATAACTACATACCTACAGAACTACAGAACTACACACCTACAGAACTACACACCTACAGAACTACATACCTACAGAACTACATACCTACAGAACTACAGAACTACATACCTACAGAACTACATACCTACAGAACTACAGAACTACAGAACTACAGAACTATAGAACTACATACCTACAGAACTACAGAACTACAGAACTATAGAACTACATAACTACATACCTACATAACTATATACCTACAGAACTACATACCTACAGAACTACATACCTACAGAACTACATACCTACAGAACTACAGAACTACATACCTACAGAACTACAGAACTACATAACTACATAACTACATAACTACATAACTACATAACTACATACCTACAGAACTACATACCCACAAAACTACATACCTACAGAACTACATACCTACAGAACTACAGAACTACATACCAATATACCTACAGAACTACATACCTACAGAACTACATACCTACATACCTACCGAACTACATACCTACAGAACTACATACCTACAGAACTATAGAACTACATACGTACAGAACTACAGAACTACATACCTACAGAACTACATACCTACAGAACTACATACCTACAGAACTACAGAACTACATACCTACATACCTACAGAACTACATACCTACAGAACTACAGAACTACAGATACCTCTAACTAAAATCTACCAAGATATGTTCTATATTTAACTTTGTGTGTGTGTGTGTGTGTGTGCGTGTGTGTGTGTGTGTGTTGTGTTGTAGATAGTTCAGGAGTATGAACGTGCTGTCATCTTCAGGCTGGGCCGTATTACAGACCGGAATGCTAAGGGACCAGGTAAAAGACCAGTCACTGTGTGTGTGTGTGTGTCTGTGTGCGCACGCATATTCAATCTACATTGATGTAAATAAATAAACTCTCTCTCTTCCAGGTATCTTTTTTGTGCTGCCATGCACAGACTCCTTCGTGAAGGTGGACCTGAGAACCGTGTCATTCGACATTCCTCCACAGGAGGTAGGACCTATACTAACCAGGATGGACACCCATTAAATAAACTGTCATTTAAATCAGGAGGTAGGACCTATACTGACCAGGATGGACCCTCATTAAATAAACTGTCATTTACATCAGGAGGTAGGACCTATACTAACCAGGATGGACACCCATTAAATAAACTGTCATTTAAATCAGGAGGTAGGACCTATACTGACCAGGATGGACCCTCATTAAATAAACTGTCATTTATATCAGGAGGTAGGACCTATACTGACCAGGATGGACACCCATTAAATAAACTGTTATATAAATCAGGAGGTAGGACCTATACTGACCAGGATGGACCCCCATTAAATAAACTGTCATATAAATCAGGAGGTAGGACCTATACTGACCAGGATGGACCCCCATTAAATAAACTGTTATATAAATCAGGAGGTAGGACCTATACTGACCAGGATGGACTCCCATTAAATAAACTGTTATATAAATCAGGAGGTAGGACCTATACTGACCAGGATGGACCCTCATTAAATAAACTGTCATTTACATCAGGAGGTAGGACCTATACTGACCAGGATGGACCCCCATTAAATAAACTGTCATTTAAATCAGGAGGTAGGACCTATACTAACCAGGATGGACACCCATTAAATAAACTGTCATTTAAATCAGGAGGTAGGACCTATACTAACCAGGATGGACACCCATTAAATAAACTGTCATTTAAATCAGGAGGTAGGACCTATACTGACCAGGATGGACACCCATTAAATAAACTGTCATATACATCAGGAGGTAGGACCTATACTGACCAGGATGGACCCCCATTAAATAAACTGTCATTTAAATCAGGAGGTAGGACCTATACTAACCAGGATGGACACCCATTAAATAAACTGTCATTTACATCAGGAGGTAGGACCTATACTAACCAGGATGGACACCCATTAAATAAACTGTCATTTAAATCAGGAGGTAGGACCTATACTGACCAGGATGGACCCTCATTAAATAAACTGTCATTTACATCAGGAGGTAGGACCTATACTGACCAGGATGGACCCCCATTAAATAAACTGTCATTTAAATCAGGAGGTAGGACCTATACTAACCAGGATGGACACCCATTAAATAAACTGTCATTTAAATCAGGAGGTAGGACCTATACTAACCAGGATGGACCCCCATTAAATAAACTGTCATTTACATCAGGAGGTAGGACCTATACTGACCAGGATGGACCCCCATTAAATAAACTGTCATTTACATCAGGAGGTAGGACCTATACTAACCAGGATGGACACCCATTAAATAAACTGTCATTTAAATCAGGAGGTAGGACCTATACTAACCAGGATGGACCCCCATTAAATAAACTGTCATTTACATCAGGAGGTAGGACCTATACTGACCAGGATGGACCCCCATTAAATAAACTGTCATTTACATCAGGAGGTAGGACCTATACTAACCAGGATGGACACCCATTAAATAAACTGTCATTTAAATCAGGAGGTAGGACCTATACTGACCAGGATGGACACCCATTAAATAAACTGTCATATACATCAGGAGGTAGGACCTATACTAACCAGGATGGACACCCATTAAATAAACTGTCATTTAAATCAGGAGGTAGGACCTATACTAACCAGGATGGACACCCATTAAATAAACTGTCATTTACATCAGGAGGTAGGACCTATACTAACCAGGATGGACACCCATTAAATAAACTGTCATTTACATCACGAGGTAGGACCTATACTAACCAGGATGGACCCCCATTAAATAAACTGTCATTTAAATCAGGAGGTAGGACCTATACTAACATCTTGTATAGTACCAGTCAAAAGTTTGGAGACGCCTACTCATTCAAGGGTTGTTCTTTAATTTTTACAATTTTTTACATTGTAGAATAATAGTGGAGACATCAAAACTATAAGATAACACATATGGAATCATGTCGTAGCCCAAAAAAATGTTGTATTTGAGATTCTTCAAAGTCGTCATCCTTTGCCTTGTTCACAGCTTTGCACAATCGTGGCATTCTCTCAACCAGATTCGTGAGACAGTCACCTGGAATGCATTTCAATTAACAGGTGTGTCTTGTTAAAAGTTAATTTGTGGAATTTCTTTTCACCTTAATGCATTTGAGCCAATCAGTTGTGTTGTGAGAAGGTAGGGTTGGTATACAGAAGATAGTCCTATTTGATAAAATACCAAGTCCATATTATGGCAAGAACAGCTCAAATAAGCAAAGAGAAACGACAGTCCATCATTACTTTAAGATATGAAGGTAAGTCATTCAAGAACATTTCAAGAACTTTTAAAGTTTCTTCAAGTGCAGTCGCAAAAACTATCAAGCGCTATGATGAAACTGCTCTCATGAGGACCGTCACAGACCCAGAAATTGCAGCCTAACTAAATGCTTCACAGAGTTCAAGTAACAGACACATCTCAACATCAAAGAGGAGACTGCAAAGAAACCACTACTAAAGGACACCAATAAGAAGAAGAGACTTGCTTGGGTCAAGAAACACAAGCAATTGACATTAGAGCAAAGGAAATCTGTCCTTTGGTCTGATGAGTCCAAATTTGAGATTTCTGATGCCAACCGATGTGTCTTGGTGAGAAGCAGAGTAGGTGAACGGATTATCTCTGCATGTGTAGTTCCCACCGTGAAGCATGGAGGAGGAGGTGTGATGGTGTGGTTGCTTTGCTGGTGACATTGTCTGTGATTTATTTAGAATTCAAGGCACACTTAACCAGCATCATTCTGCTGCAATATGTCATCCCATTTGGTTGTTTTTCAACAGGACAATGACCCAACACACCTCCAGGCTGTGTGAGGGCTATTTGTCCAAGAAGGAGTATGGCTGCATCAGATGACCTGGAAATGCAATGGAACGCAAGCTAACTCTCACGTGAGCGCGCGTGATCAGCTCATGCCACTCTGGCAGACCTCTGACTCATTCAGCTTCCATTCCCCCCTCCTTCACAGTAGAAGCATCAAACAAGGTTCTAAAGACTGTTGACATCTAGTGGAAGCCTTAGGAAGTGCAATATGACCCCCACAGACACTGTATATTCGATAGGCAATGACTTTGAAAAACTACAAACCTCAGATTTCCCACTTCCTGTTTGGATTTGATCTCAGTTTTTTGCCTGCCATATGAGTTCTGTTATACTCACAGACATCATTCAAACAGTTTGAGAAACATCAGAGTGTTTTCTATCCAAATATACTAATTAGATGCATATTCTAGCTTTTATGGCTGAGTAGCAGGCAGTTTAATTTGGGCACACTTAATTTGGGCACACACCCCCTACCCTTGTGAAGTTAAATGACATCGTCGAAGTCGAGGATCGGTAGGAAGGTCAGTTTTACGAGGGTATGTTTGGCAGCGTGAGTGAAGGATGCTTTGTTTTGCGAAATAGGAAGCCGATTCTAAATGTAATTTTGGATTGGAGATTATTAATGTGCTTCTGGAAGGAGAGTTTACAGTCTAACCAGACACCTAGGTATTGTAGTTGTCATTATATTCGAGGTCAGAACCTTCCAGAGTAGTGATGCTAGTCGGGCGGGCAGGTCCAGGCAGCGATCGGTTGAAGAGCATGCATTTAGTTTTACTTGCATTTAAGAGCAGTTGGAGGCCATGGCAGGAGAGTTATATGGCATTGAAGCTCATCTGGAGGTTAGTTAACACAGTGTCCAAAGAAGGGCCAGAGGTATACAGAATGGTGTCGTCTGCATAGAGGTGGATCAAAGAATCACCAGCAGCAAGAGCGACATCATTAATGTATACAGAGAAGAGAGTCGGCCCGAGAATTGAACCCTGTGGCACCCCCATAGAGACTGCCAGAGTTCCGGAAAACAGGCCCTCCGACTTGACATACTGAAGTAATTGGTGAACCAGGCCAGGCGATTGAGAGGGTTTAGGATGAGTTGGACCACAGAGTGAAGGAAAAGCAGCCACCGAGTTCTCAGCATATGTGCGAACTCCTTCAAGACTGTTGGAAAAGCATTCCAGGTGAAGCTGGTTGAGAGAATGCCAAGAGTGTGCAAAGCTGTCATCAAGGCAAAGGGTGGCTACTTTGAAGAATCTAAAATATATAATATGTTTAACACTGTTTTGGTTACTACATGATTCCGTATGTGTTATTTCATAGTTCTGATGTCTTCACTATTATTCTACAAGTAGAAAATAGTCAAAATAAAGAAAAACCCTGGAATGAGTAGGTGTTCTAAAACTTTGACTGATACTGCATATCTTATCTTTATATAATAACATCCTTCAGTCTTGATGTAAACAATCATTGAGGTCTTTCTCTCTCCTCTCTCTTTCTATCTCTCTCTCTCTCTCTCTCTCTCTCTGTGGGTGTTTGTGTGTTGTAGATCCTGACTAAGGACTCCGTGACAGTGTGTGTTGATGGGGTGGTGTACTTCCGGGTGAGTGACCCCATCTCCTCGGTGGCCAACGTGTCCAACGCAGACTTCTCCACCCGTCTCCTGGCCCAGACCACCCTGAGAAACGTCCTGGGAACCAAGAACCTGGCAGAGCTGTTATCAGACCGCGAGGGCATCTCACACAGTATGCAGGTACAGAACCCTAGAAACCTAAAAACCAGGGCCGGCTCCAGGCATAAGTGACATAAGTGGTCGCGTAGGACCCACTGCCACAAGGGGGCCCCCGATCCCTCAGAAATATGTTTTTTAAATGTTTTTGTCAACTCAGTCGGGGTCTCAACTCCCACATTTGTTTGTGCATCAGCAGTTTTTCTTGTTATGTCAGGCCTTCAATTACCTGACAATCAGCCATGTTAATGTTTCTATTGGTAGTTAGTCTAGCCGTGCTATTTAAACGTGTAGTAATCATCAATAAGCATGCAGGGCATGTGCCCGGTGGCCCTGACTTCCAGCTCCATAGCAAAATGTGTAGAATTGCTGGAAATTAACTTAAAAAACAGCAACATTTCTCTCCGCCGTGAACCAAATCTCGCTTAGGGCCATGTCCTTCTGGACAGACTGGAGAGGTGGGTTGGCCATGATGTCCTTCTGGACAGACTGGAGAGGTGCGTTGGCCATGATGTCCTTCTGGACAGACTGGAGAGGTGGGTTGGCCATGATGTCCTTCTGGACAGACTGGAGAGGTGCGTTGGCCATGATGTCCTTCTGGACAGACTGGAGAGGTGCGTTGGCCATGATGTCCTTCTGGACAGACTGGAGAGGTGCGTTGGCCATGATGTCCTTCTGGACAGACTGGAGAGGTGGGTTGGCCATGATGTCCTTCTGGACAGACTGGAGAGGTGGGTTGGCCATGATGTCCTTCTGGACAGACTGGAGAGGTGGGTTGGCCATGATGTCCTTCTGGACAGACTGGAGAGGTGGGTTGGCCATGATGTCCTTCTGGACAGACTGGAGAGGTGGGTTGGCCATGATGTCCTTCTGGACAGACTGGAGAGGTGGGTTGGCCATGATGTCCTTCTGGACAGACTGGAGAGGTGGGTTGGCCATGATGTCCTTCTGGACAGACTGGAGAGGTGGGTTGGCCATGATGTCCTTCTGGACAGACTGGAGAGGTGGGTTGGCCATGATGTCCTTCTGGACAGACTGGAGAGGTGGGTTGGCCATGATGTCCTTCTGGACAGACTGGAGAGGTGGGTTGGCCATGATGTCCTTCTGGACAGACTGGAGAGGTGGGTTGGCCATGATGTCCTTCTGGACAGACTGGAGAGGTGGGTTGGCCATGATGTCCTTCTGGACAGACTGGAGAGGTGGGTTGGCCATGATGTCCTTCTGGACAGACTGGAGAGGTGCGTTGGCCATGATGTCCTTCTGGACAGACTGGAGAGGTGCGTTGGCCTCTCCATTTAACCAGAGTTTTTTTGTCACCCCTTGGTGAACATAATTTCCTGTAATATTCTGTTCCCCTCCTATAGTCCAGTCTGGATGAGGTGGAATAAGGGCTCTGTAATAATGTGTTGCTGTAATATCCTGTCTTCCTATAGTCCAGTCTGGATGAGGTGGAATAAGGGCTCTGTAATAATGTGTTGCTGTAATATCCTGTCTTCCTATAGTCCAGTCTGGATGAGGTGGAATAAGGGCTCTGTAATAATGTGTTGCTGTAATATCCTGTCTTCCTATAGGCCAGTCTGGACGAGGCTACTGACCCGTGGGGTATCAAGGTGGAGCGTGTGGAGATCAAGGATGTGAAGCTGCCCCACCAGCTACAGAGAGCCATGGCTGCAGAGGCAGAGGCCACCCGGGAGGCCAGAGCGAAGGTGAGCACACACTCACACACTCACACACACACACACACACACACACACACACACACACACACACACACACACACACACACACACACACACACACACACACACACACACACACACACACACACAGTTGTCTCCCTCTGTAGGTTTGTTCCAATCCACTTCTTTGTCTCCCTCTCTAGGTGATACCAGCGGAGGGGGAGATGAATGTTTCTCCATACTGAAAATGTATCTGTATGTTTATTACCTCTCCCCCCCCCCTCCCCCTCTCTAGGTGATAGCGGCGGAGGGGGAGATGAACGCCTCTCGGGCCCTGAAGGAGGCGTCTCTAGTGATCGCTGAGTCTCCATCAGGCCTCCAGCTGAGATACCTCCAGACCCTCACCACCATCGCTGCGGAGAAGAACTCCACCATCATCTTCCCTCTGCCCATGGACGTCATCAGTCACTTCATGAAAAAGTGATGTCATCAAAACTCGCCACCCGCCACTCCTGTCTAATGTAACCATTCAATCAGTTTGTTTAGTTGATTCAGGTGATTTGAAAGAAGAAGAAAAAAGTTTCATTTATTTTTTGCGAGGATTGTTTCAGATTTCAGGATCAGATGGGAATGAAACACAACCCAATAACCTTTTAGGGAATGTCTATCTGAGTGGCGAAGACCTTCATTTGTCTGTTATGGTGGAAATTGAAAACCATTTAAATGTCTTTCTGGTGTGTTAAAAAATATTTAAAAAATATGTTTGAAATACACTGTTATATTGATAATTTATTGGATATTATAAACTGTGTGGTTCAAGCCCTGAATGCTGATTGGCTGACAGCCATAGTATATCAGATCGTATTTCACGGGTATGACAAAATATACATTTTTACTCCTCTAATTACGTTGGTAACCAGTTTATAATAGAAATAAGGCACCTCAGAGGTTTGTTATATATGGCCAATATACCACGGCTACGGGCTGTGTCCAGGCACTCCGCGTTTAATCGTACCCAAGAACAGCCCTTAGTCGTGGTATATTGGCCATATATCACACCATATATCACACCCCTCGGGCCTTATTGTTTAATTGAACTTTATTTTTGTAATCTTTATATTTTGATATTCTTCAATAGAATTACAATTCAGAAATCATGCATGTACACTGAACGAAAATATAAACGCAGCATGTAGTGTTGGTCCCATGTTTCATGAAAGATCCCAGAAAGGTTTATGTGGGCAGAACAGAACGGGGATTGCAGACTGCATGGCTCAGTGGGGGACCGTTTACCCCCCAATGGTAAACGGCCTGAGTTGAACTATTTGTCTTGTTTTGACATTATCGATCATAGTCTGCTGCTGGAAAAAAAACAAATGTGTTATGGCTTTACACCCCCTGATGGCTTTACACCCCCTGCTATAAAAAGTTACCTGTCTAACGGAACACAGAGGGTGTTCTTTAATGGAAGCCTCTCCAACATAATCCAAGTAGAATCAGGAATTCCCCAGGGCAGCTGTCTAGGCCCCTTACTTTTTTCAATCTTCACTAATGACATGCTACTGGCTTTGAGTAAAGCCTGTGTGTCTATGTATGCGGATGACTCAACACACTCAACACACTCATCAAAGAGCTGCAGTTAGTTTCAGAGTGGGTGGCAAGGAATAAGTTAGCCCTAAATATTTCTAAAACTAAAAGCATTGTATTTGGAACAAAACACTCACTAAACCCTAAACCTCAACTAAATCTTGTAATAAATCATGTGGAAATTGAGCAAGTTGAGGAGGCTAAACTCCTTGGAGTAACCCTGGATTGTTAACTGTCATGGTCAAAACATATTGATGCAGTAGTAGTTAAGATGAGGAGAAGTTTGTCTATAATAAAGCTCTGCTCTACCTTCTTAACAACACTATCAACAAGGCAGGTCCTACAGGCCCTAGTTTTGTTGCACCTTGACTACTTTTCAGTCGTGTGGTCAGGTACCACAGAAAAGGACTTGGGAAAATTGCAATTGGCTCAGATCAGGGCAACACGGCTGGCCCTCAGAACAGGGCAGCACGGCTCAGAACAGAGCAGCATGGCTGGCCCTTAGAAGTACACAGAGAGCAAACATTAATAATATGCATGTCAATCTCTCCTGGCTCAAAGTGGAGGAGAGATTGACTTCATCACTACTTTTATTCATGAGAGGTATGTTGAATGCACCAAGCTGTCTGTCTAAACTTCTAACTCACAGCTCCGACACCCATGCATACCCCACAAGACATGCCACCAGAGGTCTCTTCACAGTCCCCAAGTCCAGAACAGACTGTGGGAGGCGCACAGTACTACATAGAGCCATGACTACATGGAACTCTAGTCCACAATATTACATAGAGACATGGCTTCATGGAACTCTATTCCACCCTAACCCTGTTAGCTAACCCTTCCCCTAACCCTGTTAGCTAACCCTTCCCCTAACCCTGTTAGCTAACCCTTCCCCTAACCTTAACCTTATCCCTTATAGCTAACCCTCCCCTTCCCCTAACCCTGTTAGCTAACCCTTCCCCTTCCCCTAACCCCTAACCCCTTCCCTAACCCTAACCCTGTTAGCTAACCCTTCCCCCCTAACCCTAACAGTTAGCTAACCCTTCCCCTAACCCTGTTAGCTAACCCTTCCCCTAACCCTAACCCTGTTAGCTAACCCTTCCCCTAACCCTAACCCTGCTAACCCTTCCCCTTCCCCTAACCCTAACCCTGTTAGCTAACCCTTCCCTAACCCTGTTAGCTAACCCTTCCCCTAACCCTGTTAGCTAACCCTTCCCTAACCCTAACCCTGTTAGCTAACCCTTCCCCTAACCCCATGTTAGCTAACCTTCCCTTCCCTAACCCTGTTAGCTAACCCTAACCCTGTTAGCTAACCCTTCCCTAACCCTAACCCTGTTAGCTAACCCTTCCCCTAACCTTAACCTTATTAGCTAACCCTTCCCCTAACCCTGTTAGCTAACCCCCCAACCCTCCCCTAACCCCTAACCTTTAGCTAACCCTCCCTTCCCCTAACCCTGTTAGCTAACCCTTCCCTAACCTAACCTTATTCCTAACCCCTTCCCTTAACCCTAACCCTTCCCCTAACCCAGTTAGCTAATCCTTCCCCTAACCTTAACCCTGTTAGCTAACCCTAACCCTGTTAGCTAACCCTTCCCCTAACCCTGTTAGCCAACCCTTCCCCTAACCCTAACCATGTTAGCTAACCCTTCCCCTAACCCTAACCCTGTTAGCTAACCCTTCCCCTAACCCTGTTAGCTAACCCTTCCCCTAACCCTAACCCTGTTAGCTAACCCTAACCCTTCCCCTAACCCTAACCCTGTTAGCTAACCCTTCCCCTAACCCTGTTAGCTAACCCTTCCCCTAACCCTGTTAGCTAATCCTTCCCCTAACCCTAACCATGTTAGCTAACCCTTCCCCTAACCCTAACCCTGTTAGCTAACCCTAACCTTGTTAGCTAACCCTTCCCCTAACCCTGTTAGCTAACCCTTCCCCTAACCTTAACCTTATCCCTTATAGCTAACCCTCCCCTAACCCTAACCCTGTTAGCTAACCCTCCCCTAACCCTAACCCTGTTAGCTAATCCTAACCCTAACCCTGTTAGCTAACCCTTCCCCTAACCCTAACCCTGTTAGCTAACCCTTCCCCTAACCCTGTTAGCTAACCCTTCCCCTAACCCTAACCCTGTTAGCTAACCCTTCCCCTAACCCTGTTAGCTAACCCTTCCCCTAACCCTAACCCTGTTAGCTAACCCTTCCCCTAACCCTGTTAGCTAACCCTTCCCCTAACCCTGTTAGCTAACCCTTCCCCTAACCCTGTTAGCTAATCCTTCCCCTAACCCTAACCATGTTAGCTAACCCTTCCCCTAACCCTAACCCTGTTAGCTAACCCTAACCTTGTTAGCTAACCCTTCCCCTAACCCTAACCCTGTTAGCTAACCCTTCCCCTAACCTTAACCTTATCCCTTATAGCTAACCCTCCCCTAACCCTGTTAGCTAACCCTCCCCTAACCCTAACCCTGTTAGCTAATCCTTTCCCTAACCCTGTTAGCTAACCCTAACCCTTCCCCTAACCCTGTTAGCTAACCCTTCCCCTAACCCTGTTAGCTAACCCTTCCCCTAACCCTAACCCTGTTAGCTAACCCTTCCCCTAACCCTAACCCTGTTAGCTAACCCTTCCCCTAACCCTAACCCTGTTAGCTAACCCTAGCACGGTGGCAAGGAAAAACTCCCTAGAAAGGCCAAAACCTAAGAAGAAACCTAGAGAGGAACCAGGCTATGGAGAGGTGGCTAGGAAAAACTCCCTAGAAAGGACAGAACCTAGGAAGTAACCTAGAGAGGGAAAAAAACTAGCTAGCTATAAAAAATGTTTTTAAAAATGTACACTCAATCATATCAAGCGTTAAACGTCGATAGCAGACATGCGCATATCAGATGTTTTGGCATACTAGGGAGGTGGAACTGAGTTAGAGCCATCAAATTGGTGAGCAGCTGCTCGTTCGATCATTGCGCCTACCCCCAATCACATTAGAAGTTTCAGAAAGAGAAAGTGTAGGATCAAATAGAAAAACCATTCACTTAAATATGGAGGATTTTATATTATTATAATGGAGTCTAGTGTGGTCTTGATTGTTTATAACGGTCGTGATTTGTATCATCGATTGCACAGTCTGTTTTGTTGAAATGTTGTTATTGTATCACTAGGTGAGTTGGTTGTGTTTTATCTGTTGTATGTGAGTTGCTCCTCATTTAGATAAACGTCTGTTATTGTTTTGGTTCTTTTCAAACATTTCAGTGTTCGAAGTTTGTGAACAAGGCTGCATGCGATTTCTGTTAAATCGTGGCAATGTCTGCTAGTGGAAGCCAGAGTAGCTTACCAAGCAAGAGGAGTCTTGGGTAGTTGATATCCACTAGGGGGAGCCAGAGTAGCTTACCAAGCAAGAGGAGTCTTGGGTAGTTGATATCCACTAGGGGGAGCCAGAGTAGCTTACCAAGCAAGAGGAGTCTTGGGTAGTTGATATCCACTAGGGGGAGCCAGAGTAGCTTACCAAGCAAGAGGAGTCTTGGGTAGTTGATATCCACTAGGGGGAGCCAGAGTAGCTTACCAAGCAAGAGGAGTCTTGGGTAGTTGATATCCACTAGGGGGAGCCAGAGTAGCTTACCAAGCAAGAGGAGCCTTGGGTAGTGGATATACACTAGGGGGAGCCAGAGTAGCTTACCAAGCAAGAGGAGTCTTGGGTAGTTGATATCCACTAGGGGGAGCCAGAGTAGCTTACCAAGCAAGAGGAGTCTTGGGTAGTTGATATCCACTAGGGGGAGCCAGAGTAGCTTACCAAGCAAGAGGAGTCTTGGGTAGTTGATATCCACTAGGGGGAGCCAGAGTAGCTTACCAAGCAAGAGGAGCCTTGGGTAGTGGATATACACTAGGGGGAGCCAGAGTAGCTTACCAAGCAAGAGGAGCCGAGGCACCTCTGTTTGACAGGCTAGAGACAAATGTTTGAACTTCCAGATCTGGTGTTATATGCCTATTTACAAATGCTAGCTACTTGTCAGGCTAGTCTGGAGTTCCCGTTCTGCTTTACGACACTACTTTTAAGCCACAGAAGCAAAAAATGTATCTTTTTTAATTTGTAATTGATAGAGCTTGAAATGCTATTCCTACTCAGGAGGAGAAGAAAACAAAGACTGAGAAAATGTCCAGTTCATCCACTGAACTCTACAAGAGAGGACGATGGAGAGAACAAGTCTCTTGTCCAACCGATGTGAAGCATTGACGCAGGGAAAGACATTTTCAATACTTTCGGATGTCGGTTGCTAGATTTCATGACTTACTTCACCTGTTTGTCCTTCACATCTCCCATGAGAGAACTCACAGCTTGCCCGTAAGTGCTGCAGTGTAGAGCAGAACAGAACAGAACAGAACAGTGTAGAGCAGAACAGAACAGAACAGAACAGTGTAGAGCAGAACAGAACAGAACAGAACAGTGTAGAGCAGAACAGAACAGAACAGAATAAAATAGAACAGTGTAGAACAGAGCAGAATAGAACAGAATAGAATAGAACAGTGTAGAACAGAACAGAACAGTGTAGAGCAGAACAGAACAGAATAGAACAGTGTAGAGCAGAACAGAACAGAACAGAATAGAATAGAACAGTGTAGAGCAGAACAGAACAGAACAGAATAGAATAGAACAGTGTAGAGCAGAACAGAACAGAATAGAACAGTGTAGAACAGAACAGAACTGAACAGAACAGTGTAGAGCAGAACAGAATAGAATAGAACAGTGTAGAACAGAACAGAACAGAATAGAACAGTGTAGAGCAGAACAGAATAGAACAGTGTAGAGCAGAACAGAACAGAATAGAACAGTGTAGAGCAGAACAGAACAGAATAGAACAGTGTAGAGCAGAACAGAACAGAATAGAACAGTGTAGAGCAGAACAGAATAGAATAGAACAGTGTAGAACAGAACAGAACAGAACAGAATAGAATAGAACAGTGTAGAACAGAACAGAACAGAACAGAATAGAATAGAACAGTGTAGAGCAGAACAGAACAGAACAGAATAGAATAGAACAGTGTAGAACAGAACAGAACAGAACCCGTAAGTGCTTCAGAAAGGCTGTCTGTAACCCTGTGTTTTCTTTGGCGAGTGGCAGCACACAGAAAAGTATCGCTGCGAGTTATAACTCATCTCTACAGTTTGTGCCGTCACCGCGGAAGTTTGCATGTCCTGAAGGAGGATTCTGTTGCTTATCCCTTCAACGGCACAAATTGGCAGAGATTTTGGGGATCGTTCGAATGATCCGTTTTGTGGAGGTACTGTCTACGGAAAACCTGTTCGGATCCGAGTTACGACATCACTACAACCACAAGGGCTTTTTCTCCTAATGGCGTTGCAAGGTACCGATATCCAGGTATGATACACTGGCAGTCTGCGATACAAGGTACCGACTATATCCAGGTATGATACACTGGCAGTCTGCGATACAAGGTACCGACTATATGCAGGGAAGATACGCTGGCAGTCTGCGATACAAGGTACCGACTATATGCAGGGAAGATATAAATACTTGGGACTATATACATATGACTTAATACATGTGACTATTTTGTATTTGGAAAGTATTCAGACCCCTTGACTTTTTCCACATTTTGTTACGTTACAGCCTTATTCTAAAACTGATTTTTTTTTTATTATCCTCAGTAATCTACACACAATACCCCATAATGACAAAGCAAATACTAATGACAAAGCGAAAACAGGTTTTTAGAAAAGTTTGCAAATTTATTTAAAAAAAACAGAAATACCTTATTTATGTAAGTATTCAGACCCTTTGCTATGAGACTCAAACTTTAACTCAGGTGCTTCCTGTTTCCATTGATCATAATTGAGATGTTTATACAACTTCAAGATTTGGAAAGGCACACACCTGTCTATATAACGTCACTGTGCATGCAGTTCACTGTGCACGCCAGAGCAAAAACCATTTCATGAGGTCAAAGGAATTGTCCGTAGTGCTCCGAGACAGGATTGTGTCGAGGCACAGATCTGGGGAAGGGTACCAAAATATTTCTGCAGCATTGAAGGTCCCCAAAAACACAGAAGCCTCCTTCATTCTTAAATGGAGGAAGTTTGGAGCCACCAAGACTTCCTAGAGATGGCCGCCCGGCCAAACTGAGCAATCGGGGGAGAAGGGCCTTGGTCAGTGAGGTGACCAAGAACATTTACATTTACATTTACATTTAAGTCATTTAGCAGACGCTCTTATCCAGAGCGACTTACAAATTGGTGCATTCACCTTATGACATCCAGTGGAACAGCCACTTTACAATAGTGCATCTAAATCTTTTAGGGGGGAGGGGTGAGAAGGATTACTTTTCCTATCCTAGGTATTCCTTAAAGAGGTGGGGTTTCAGGTGTCTCCGGAAGGTGGTGATTGACTCCGCTGTCCTGGCGTCGTGAGGGAGTTTGTTCCACCATTGGGGGGCCAGAGCAGCGAACAGTTTGGTCAATCACCAAATCATCAGGTTCGACCACCAGCGAACCTGATGGTCACTCTGACAGAGCTCTAGAGTTCCTCTGTGGAGATGAGAGACCTTTCCAGAAGGACAGCCATCTCTGCAGCACTCCACGAATCAGGCCTTTATGGTAGAGTGGCCAGACGGAAGCCAGTCCTCAGTAAAAGGCGCGTGGCAGCCCGCTTGGAGTTTGCCAAAAGACACCTAAAGGACTCCCAGACCATGAGAAACAAAATTGTTTGGTCTGATGAAACCAAGATGGAACTATTTGGCCTGAATGCCAAGCGTCACGTCTGGAGGAAACCTGGCACCATCCCTGCGGTGAAGCATGGTGGTGACAGCATCATGCTGTAGGGATGTTTTTCAGCAACAGGGACTGGGAGACTAGTCAGGATCGAGGGAAAGATGAACAGAGCAAAGTACATAGAGATCCTTGATGAAAACCTGCTCCAGAGCAGTCAGGACCTCAGACTGTGTCGAAGGTTCACCTTCCAACAGGACAACGACCCTAAGCACACAGCCAAGACAACGATCGAACACCTCTGGAGAAAACCAAAAATAGCTGTGCAGCGACGCTCCCCATCCAACCTGACAGAGCTTGAGAGGATCTGCAGAGAAGAATGGGAGAAACTCTCCAAATACAGGTGTGCCAAGCTTGTAGCGTCATACTGAAGAAGACTAGAGGCTGTAATCGTTGCCAAAGGGGCTTCAAAAAAGTACTGATTAAAGGGTCTGAATACTAAATGTAGATGTGATGTTTCAGTTTTATTTATTTTTTAGATTTGCAAACATTTCTAAAAAACTGTTTTTGCTTTCTCATTATGGGGTATTGTGTGTAGATTGATGTGGGGGAAAAATATAGATTTTAGAGTAAGGCTGTAACGTTAAAAAATGTGGAAAAAGTCAAGGGGTCTGAATACTTTCTGAATGCACTGTACTTATTATTGATTCTTATTATTCGTTATTCTCCAGTGACTGGACATTTGCCAATAAAACAGAGGGAAGTGGAGGCAGGTTCTCTCTTCATCTTAATCTCACAAGGATGAGCCTTCTCTCGGCATTTCCATCTTGGCAGCCCGAATATGGTGGTTAGGTTGGACTCCAACTTACATTGGCACACACACTGTTCAGTTGGGATGCAGAAAAACCCTCGGAAGTTCCAGGGTGTGGATACCAGGGTTGGGGTGAATTCCAAATTGGATTTAAAATTCTAAATTAAATTCTGGAATTCAAGCAAGAAGTGGAGAATTCACTTTGGAATTGAATTGCAGCAATCAACCCTCCAAAAGTGGAATTGATTTGGAATTTAAATTGGAATTGTAAAAGAACATCATCACTGGAATGGAATTGGAATTTAGACTGTCTGAATTGGAATCGAATAGGAATCATCCTTCAGTTGGAATTTAGTTAGACTTTAGACTGTCTGAATTGGAATCAAATAAGAATCATCCTTCAGTTGGAATTTAGTTAGAATTTAGACTGTCTGAATTGGAATCGAATAAGAATCATCCTTCAGTTGGAATTTAGTTAGAATTTAGACTGTCTGAATTGGAATCGAATAAGAATCATCCTTCAGTTGGAATTTAGTTAGAATTTAGACTGTCTGAATTGTGATTGAATTAAAATGGTTAGATAAAAACATGAATTGTATTATAACTGTGCAAACATCTAGTTACTGGAGTAGATTTATTTATCATTGAAATTGAATGCAAACTTTGTTTAAAAATCAATCAAATAATTATAATAATTAATAATTCTATTCTATTACTGTATATAACGGGGAGTGGGGTGCAGTCTGTCATTATGGCGGCAGGCAGCCTAGTGGTCAGAGCGTTGGACTAGGAACTGAAAGGTTGCTAGATTGAATCCCTGAGCTGACAAGGTACAAATCTGTCGTTCTGCCCCTGAACAAGGCAGTTAACCCACTGTTCCCCGGTAGGCCGTCATTGAAAATAAGAATTTGTTCTTAACGGACTTGCCTAGTTAAGTAAGGTAAAACGGTGTAATTTAGTTCAACTATCCCTTTTGTATGGTGGAAAAAGTAAAATTACACTGAGTTTTTTACTCAATTATTCTGTATTGTTTTACAATTCTACAATATATACCATTTAGCTGACATTTTAGTCAAAAGTGACTGACAGTTATTCATGCATTCATATTTCACAGAAGGGTTTTCATTAACTTTCACTCTGGGTTGACCCAGCAGATGGGTGTGTTTTTAATGTCATCAATCATTCATCTACAAAAGGGTCAGCTCACACAGCGTAGTAAATCACACAGTGTGGTAGCTCAGTGTGGTAAATCACACAGTGTGGTAGCTCAGTGTGGTAGCTCAGTGTGGTAAATCACTCAGTGTGGTAGCTCAGTGTGGTAGCTCAGTGTGGTAAATCACACAGTGTGGTAGCTCAGTGTGGTAAATCACACAGTGTGGTAGCTCAGCGTAGTAAATCACACAGTGTGGTAGCTCAGTGTGGTAAATCACACAGTGTGGTAGCTCAGTGTGGTAGCTCAGTGTGGTAAATCACTCAGTGTGGTAGCTCAGTGTGGTAGCTCAGTGTGGTAAATCACACAGTGTGGTAGCTCAGTGTGGTAAATCACACAGTGTGGTAGCTCAGTGTGGTAGCTCAGTGTGGTAAATCACTCAGTGTGGTAGCTCAGTGTGGTAGCTCAGTGTGGTAAATCACTCAGTGTGGTAGCTCAGTGTGGTAGCTCAGTGTGGTAAATCACTCAGTGTGGTAGCTCAGTGTGGTAGCTCAGTGTGGTAAATCACTCAGTGTGGTAGCTCAGTGTGGTAGCTCAGTGTGGTAAATCACACAGTGTGGTAGCTCAGTGTGGTAGCTCAGTGTGGTAAATCACTCAGTGTGGTAGCTCAGTGTGGTAGCTCAGTGTGGTAGCTCAGTGTGGTAGCTCAGTGTGGTAAATCACTCAGTGTGGTAGCACAGTGTGGTAAATCACTCAGTGTGGTAGCTCAGTGTGGTAGCTCAGTGTGGTAGCTCAGTGTGGTAGCTCAGTGTGGTAAATCACTCAGTGTGGTAAATCACTCAGTGTGGTAGCTCAGTGTGGTAGCTCAGTGTGGTAAATCACTCAGTGTGGTAGCTCAGTGTGGTAAATCACTCAGTGTGGTAGCTCAGTGTGGTAGCTCAGTTTGGTAGCTCAGTGTGGTAAATAACTCAGTGTGGTAGCTCAGTGTGGTAGCTCACACAGTGTGGGTAGCTCAGTGTGGTAGCTCAGTGTGGTAAATCACTCAGTGTGGTAGCTCAGTGTGGTAGCTCAGTGTGGTAGCTCAGTGTGGTAAATCACTCAGTGTGGTAGCTCAGTGTGGTAGCTCAGTGTGGTAGCTCAGTGTGGTAGCTCAGTGTGGTAGCTCAGTGTGGTAAATCACTCAGTGTGGTAAATCACTCAGTGTGGTAGCTCAGTGTGGTAGCTCAGTGTGGTAGCTCAGTGTGGTAAATCACTCAGTGTGGTAGCTCAGTGTGGTAGCTCAGTGTGGTAGCTCGCACAGTGTGGTAGCTCAGTGTGGTAGCTCAGTGTGGTAAATCACACAGTGTGGTAGCTCACACAGTGTGGTAGCTCAGTGTGGTAGCTCAGTGTGGTAGCTGTAGTGACTGTCCACAGCTCTCTGTCTCCTCCTCGTCATCATCAGCTGTTAGTCGACTGGCCTCTTCATCCTTGTCCAGTCGCAGACACATTACCACCCTGGAGACAGACAGACAGACACATTACCACCCTGGAGACAGACAGACAGACACATTACCACCCTGGAGACAGACAGACAGACACATTACCACCCTAGAGACAGACAGACAGACACATTACCACCCTGGAGACAGACAGACAGACAGACAGACAGACAGACAGACAGACAGACAGACAGACAGACAGACAGACAGACACATTACCACCCTGGAGACAGACAGACAGACAGACAGACAGACAGACAGACAGACAGACAGACAGACAGACACATTACCACCCTGGAGACAGACAGACAGACACATTACCACCCTGGAGACAGACAGACAGACAGACAGACAGACAGACAGACAGACAGACAGACAGACAGACAGACACATTACCACCCTGGAGACAGACAGATAGACAGACAGACACATTACCACCCTAGAGACAGACAGACAGACACATTAACACCCTACAGACAGACAGACAGACACATTACCACCCTACAGACAGACAGACAGACACATTACCACCCTGGAGACAGACAGACAGATAGACACATTACCACCCTGGAGACAGACAGACAGACAGACAGACAGACAGACAGACAGACAGACAGACAGACAGACAGACAGACAGACAGACAGACAGACACATTACCACCCTGGAGACAGACAGACAGACACATTACCACCCTGGAGACAGACAGACAGACAGACAGACAGACAGACAGACAGACAGACAGACAGACAGACAGACACATTACCACCCTGGAGACAGACAGACAGACAGACACATTACCGCCCTGGAGACAGAAAGATAGACAGACAGACACATTACCACCCTAGAGACAGACACATTAACACCCTACAGACAGACAGACACATTACCACCCTACAGACAGACAGACAGACATATTACTACCCTGGAGACAGACATATTACTACCCTGGAGACAGACAGACAGACAGACAGACAGACAGACAGACAGACAGACAGACAGACAGACAGACAGACAGACAGACAGACAGACAGACAGACAGACAGACAGACAGATTCCTATCCTGGAGACAGGCAGACACATTACCACCCTGGAGAGAGAGAGCTCTATCACAATATACTACAACCCTGGAGAGAGAGAGCTCTATCACAACATACTACAACCCTGGAGACAGAGAGCTCTATCACAATATACTACAACCCTGGAGAGAGAGAGCTCTATCACAATATACTACAACCCTGGAGAGAGAGAGCTCTATCACAATATACTACAACCCTGGAGAGAGAGAGCTCTATCACAATATACTACAACCCGGGAGAGAGAGAGCTCTATCACAATATACTACAACCCGGGAGAGAGAGAGCTCTATCACAATATACTACAACCCTGGAGACAGAGAGCTCTATCACAATATACTACAACCCTGGAGAGAGAGAGCTCTATCACAATATACTACAACCCGGGAGAGAGAGAGCTCTATCACAATATACTACAACCCTGGAGAGAGAGAGCTCTATCACAATATACTACAACCCTGGAGACAGAGAGCTCTATCACAATATACTACAACCCTGGAGAGACCTATCACAATATACTACAACCCGGAGAGAGAGAGCTCTATCACAATATACTACAACCCGGGAGAGAGAGAGCTCTATCACAATATACTACAACCCTGGAGACAGAGAGCTCTATCACAATATACTACAACCCTGGAGAGAGAGAGCTCTATCACAATATACTACAACCCGGGAGAGAGAGAGCTCTATCACAATATACTACAACCCTGGAGAGAGAGAGAGCTCTATCACAATATACTACAACCCTGGAGAGAGAGAGAGCTCTATCACAATATACTACAACCCTGGAAAGGACCTCAGCCACCCGAGCCACAGCCTGTTCACCCCGCTACCATCTAGAAGGAGGAGACCGTATAGGTGCATCAAAGCTGGAAGAAGAGACTGAAAAACAGATTTTTATCTCCAGGCCATCAAACTGTTAAATCGTCACCACTAGCCAGCCTCCACTCAGTACCCTGCCCTGATCCTTAGTCACTGTTACTAGCCGGCTACCACCCAGTACCCTGCCCTGAACCTTAGTCACTGTTACTAGCCGGCTACCACTCAGTACCCTGCCCTGAACCTTAGTCACTGTTACTAGCCGGCTACCACCCGGATCTCTACCCTGAACCTTAGTCACTGTTACTAGCCGGCTACCACCCGGTTCTCTACCCTGAACCTTAGTCACTGTTACTAGCCGGCTACCACCCGGTTCTCTACCCTGAACCTTAGTCACTGTTACTAGCCGGCTACCACCCGGTTCTCTACCCTGAACCTTAGTCACTGTTACTAGCCGGCTACCACCCGGTTCTCTACTCTGAACCTTAGTCACTGTTACTAGCCGGCTACCACCCGGTTCTCTACCCTGAACCTTAGTCACTGTTACTAGCCGGCTACCACCCGGTTCACTTTAATAATGGAACACTGGTCCCTTTAATAATGGAACACTGGTCCCTTTAATAATGGAACACTGGTCCTTTAATAATGGAACACCGGTCCCTTTAATAATGGAACACTGGTCCCTTTAATAATGGAACACTGGTCCTTTAATAATGGAACACTGGTCCCTTTAATAATGGAACACTGGTCCTTTAATAATGGAACACTGGCCACTTTAATAATGGAACACTGGTCCCTTTAATCATGGAACACTGGTCCCTTTAATCATGGAACACTGGTCCCTTTAATCATGGAACACTGGTCCCTTTAATAATGGAAAACTGGTCACTTTAATAATGGAACACTGGTCCCTTTAATAATGGAACACTGGTCACTTTAATAATGGAACACTGGTCCCTTTAATAATGGAACACTGGTCCCTTTAATAATGGAACACTGGTCACTTTAAGAATGGAACACTGGTCCCTTTAATAATGGAAAACTGGTCACTTTAATAATGGAACAATGGTCCCTTTAATAATGGAACACTGGTCCCTTTAATCATGGAACACTGGTCCCTTTAATAATGGAACAATGGTCCCTTTAATAATGGAACACTGGTCACTTTAATAATGGAACACTGGTCACTTTAATAATGGAACACTGGTCCCTTTAATAATGGAACACTGGTCCCTTTAATCATGGAACACTGGTCCCTTTAATAATGGAACAATGGTCCCTTTAATAATGGAACACTGGTCCCTTTAATAATGGAACACTGGTCCCTTTAATAATGGAACACTGGTCCCTTTAATAATGGAACACTGGTCCCTTTAATAATGGAACACTGGTCCCTTTAATAATGGAACACTGGTCCCTTTAATAATGGAACACTGGTCCCTTTAATAATGGAACACTGGTCACTTTAATAATGGAACACTGGTCCCTTTAATAATGGAACACTGGTCACTTTAATAATGGAACACTGGTCCCTTTAATAATGGAACACTGGTCACTTTAATAATGGAACACTGGTCCCTTTAATAATGGAACACTGGTCCCTTTAATAATGGAACACTGGTCACTTTAATAATGGAACACTGGTCCCTTTAATAATGGAACACTGGTCCCTTTAATAATGGAACACTGGTCCCTTTAATAATGGAACACTGGTCCCTTTAATAATGGAACACTGGTCCCGTAGAGCAAAACGGAGAACGCCGTCGTGAGAGTCTCATCTTTCCATAGATGGATCATAATGATATGCCAAACCGTTCGGACGCTACAGGCGATTTGGTGAGAAGACCGATTTTAGGGACGGTCTGATAAACACTGCTCTAGCTCCGTTCACAGCAGAGGAGGAAGTGCGATATCGGCGGACACAGTAGATATCTCTAGCATCAACTGACAGATTTGTATGAGGATCTCTTAATTATGCTAATTATATTTCCGCGGGGGGGGGGGCTTCGGACATCGACTCTAGGGGCTTCATTTATATTTCGGACTCTGACATTGCTCATTCTAATTTTTCTATATTTCTTAACTTCTTGCTTTACATGTTTTGGATTTGCGTGTATTGTTTTATATTGTTAGGTATTACTGCACTGTTGGAGCTAGCATTTAGTTAGATACTACTGCACTGTTGGAGCTAGCATTTAGTTAGATACTACTGCACTGTTGGAGCTAGGAACACAAGCATTTAGTTAGATACTACTGCACTGTTGGAGCTAGCATTTGGTTAGATACTACTGCACTGTTGGAGCTAGCATTTATTTAGATACTACTGCACTGTTGGAGCTAGCATTTAGTTAGATACTACTGCATTGTTGGAGCTAGCATTTGGTTAGATACTACTGTACTGTTGGAGCTAGGAACATAAACATTTGGTTAGATACTACTGCACTGTTGGAGCTAGCATTTGGTTAGATATTACTGCACTGTTGGAGCTAGGAACATAAGCATTTCGCTACACCTGTGATAACATCTGTTAAATATGTGTATGCAACCAATACAAATTGATTTGACTTCGATTTATTTTGATCCCGGCTTTTATCTATACCATTTGGTTGTATTAACCCTCCCAATCAGACTGGTTTTGGTAACTGACCCACCCAATCAGAATGGTCATGTTGTATTAGCCCACCCAATCAGAATGGTTTTGTTGACTGACCCACCCAATCAGAATGGTTTTGTTGACTGACCAACCCAATCAGAATGATTTTGTTGACTGACCAACCCAATCAGAATGGTTGTGTTGACTGAGTTAGCCAATCAGAATGGTTGTGTTGACTGACTCACCCAATCAGAACAGCCGGTATGAGTGCGATGGCTGAGGCCAGCAGGAAGCTGAATCCAGGGAACCAGGAGACAGTGGAGGCGTAGGTACTGCTGAACACGGTGATCCCAACACCTATACTCAGCATCTCCACGAACGCAACACAGGCAAACACTGCACCTGGCGAGAGGAGAGGACACACACACACACACACACACACACACACACACACACACACACACACACACACACACACACACACACACACACACACACACACACACACACACACACACACACACACACACACACACACACACACACACACACAGTGCTGGAGTTTACAAGCATGTCGCTATACCTTGCATTAACATCTGCTAACGATGTGTATGTGACCAATAACATCTGCTAACCATGTGTATGTGACCATTAACATCTGCTAACCATGTGTATGTGACCAATAACATCTGCTAACCATGTGTATGTGACCAATAACATCTGCTAACCATGTGTATGTGACCATTAACATCTGCTAACCATGTGTATGTGACCAATAACATCTGCTAACCATGTGTATGTGACCAATAACATCTGCTAACCATGTGACCAATAACATCTGCTAACCATGTGTATGTGACCATTAACATCTGCTAACCATGTGTATGTGACCAATAACATCTGCTAACCATGTGACCAATAACATCTGCTAACCATGTGTATGTGACCATTAACATCTGCTAACCATGTGACCAATAACATCTGCTAACCATGTGTATGTGACCATTAACATCTGCTAACCATGTGACCAATAACATCTGCTAACCATGTGACCAATAACATCTGCTAACCATGTGACCAATAACATCTGCTAACCATGTGTATGTGTCCATTAACTTCTGCTAACCATGTGACCATTAACATCTGCTAACCATGTGTATGTGTCCATTAACATCTGCTAACCATGTGTATGTGACCATTAACATCTGCTAACCATGTGTATGTGTCCATTAACATCTGCTAACCATGTGTATGTGTCCATTAACATCTGCAAACCATGTGACCATTAACATCTGCTAACCATGTGTATGTGACCATTAACATCTGCTAACCAGGTGTATGTGACCATTAACATCTGCTAACCATGTGACCAATAACATCTGCTAACCATGTGACCAATAACATCTGCTAACCATGTGTATGTGTCCATTAACTTCTGCTAACCATGTGACCATTAACATCTGCTAACCATGTGACCATTTAACATCTATTTAATAATAATATATGCCATTTAACCTTTTATCCAAAGTGTCATGTGATACCATTAACAACCCACTACCCTGGCGTTAAAGCGCCATGCTGACCAACTGAGCTAACCATCATCTGCTAACCATTAACATCTGCTAACCATGTGTATGTGACCATTAACATCTGCTAACCAGGTGTATGTGACCAATAACATCTGCTAACCATGTGTATGTGACCATTAACATCTGCTAACCATGTGTATGTGACCAATAACATCTGCTAACCATGTGACCATTAACATCTGCTAACCATGTGACCATTAACATCTGCTAACCATGTGTATGTGACCATTAACATCTGCTAACCATGTGTATGTGACCATTAACATCTGCTAACCATGTGTATGTGACCAATAACATCTGCTAACCATGTGTATGTGACCATTAACATCTGCTAACCATGTGACCATTAACATCTGCTAACCATGTGACCATTAACATCTGCTAACCATGTGTATGTGGCCATTAACATCTGCTAACCATGTGACCATTAACATCTGCTAAGCATGTGTATGTGTCCATTAACATCTGCTAACCATGTGTATGTGACCATTAACATCTGCTAACCATGTGTATGTGACCATTAACATCTGCTAACCATGTGTATGTGTCCATTAACATCTGCTAACCATGTGTATGTGACCATTAACATCTGCTAACCATGTGTATGTGACCATTAACATCTGCTAACCACGTGTATGTGACCAATAACATCTGCTAACGATGTGTATGTGACCAATAACATCTGCTAACCATGTGTATGTGACCATTAACATCTGCTAACCATGTGTATGTGACCAATAACATCTGCTAACCATGTGTATGTGACCAATAACATCTGCTAACCATGTGACCAATAACATCTGCTAACCATGTGTATGTGACCATTAACATCTGCTAACCATGTGTATGTGACCAATAACATCTGCTAACCATGTGTATGTGACCAATAACATCTGCTAACCATGTGACCAATAACATCTGCTAACCATGTGTATGTGACCATTAACATCTGCTAACCATGTGTATGTGACCAATAACATCTGCTAACCATGTGACCAATAACATCTGCTAACCATGTGTATGTGACCATTAACATCTGCTAACCATGTGACCAATAACATCTGCTAACCATGTGTATGTGACCAATAACATCTGCTAACCATGTGTATGTGACCATTAACATCTGCTAACCATGTGACCAATAACATCTGCTAACCATGTGTATGTGACCAATAACATCTGCTAACCATGTGTATGTGACCATTAACATCTGCTAACCATGTGACCAATAACATCTGCTAACCATGTGTATGTGACCATTAACATCTGCTAACCATGTGACCAATAACATCTGCTAACCATGTGTATGTGTCCATTAACTTCTGCTAACCATGTGACCATTAACATCTGCTAACCATGTGTATGTGTCCATTAACATCTGCTAACCATGTGTATGTGACCATTAACATCTGCTAACCATGTGTATGTGTCCATTAACATCTGCTAACCATGTGTATGTGTCCATTAACATCTGCAAACCATGTGACCATTAACATCTGCTAACCATGTGTATGTGACCATTAACATCTGCTAACCAGGTGTATGTGACCATTAACATCTGCTAACCATGTGACCAATAACATCTGCTAACCATGTGACCAATAACATCTGCTAACCATGTGTATGTGTCCATTAACTTCTGCTAACCATGTGACCATTAATATCTGCTAACCATGTGACCATTAACATCTGCTAACCATGTGTATGTGACCATTAACATCTGCTAACCATGTGACCATTAACATCTGCTAACCATGTGTATGTGTCCATTAACATCTGCTAACCATGTGACCATTAACATCTGCTAACCATGTGTATGTGACCATTAACATCTGCTAACCAGGTGTATGTGACCAATAACATCTGCTAACCATGTGTATGTGACCATTAACATCTGCTAACCATGTGTATGTGACCAATAACATCTGCTAACCATGTGACCATTAACATCTGCTAACCATGTGACCATTAACATCTGCTAACCATGTGTATGTGACCATTAACATCTGCTAACCATGTGTATGTGACCATTAACATCTGCTAACCATGTGTATGTGACCAATAACATCTGCTAACCATGTGTATGTGACCATTAACATCTGCTAACCATGTGACCATTAACATCTGCTAACCATGTGATGTGACCATTAACATCTGCTAACCATGTGACCATTAACATCTGCTAACCATGTGTATGTGTCCATTAACATCTGCTAACCATGTGACCCATTAACATCTGCTAACCATGTGTATGTGACCATTAACATCTGCTAACCATGTGTATGTGTCCATTAACATCTGCTAACCATGTGTATGTGACCATTAACATCCATTGCTAACCATGTGTATGTGACCATTAACATCTGCTAACCATGTGTATGTGACCATTAACATCTGTGTATGTGACCAATAACATCTGCTAACCATGTGACCATTAACATCTGCTAACCATGTGTATGTGACCAATAACATCTGCTAACCATGTGACCATTAACATCTGCTAACCATGTGACCATTAACATCTGCTAACCATGTGACCATTAACATTTGCTAACCATGTGACCATTAACATCTGCTAACCATGTGTATGTGACCATTAACATCTGCTAACCATGTGTATGTGACCATTAACATCTGCTAACCATGTGTATGTGACCATTAACATCTGCTAACCATGTGTATGTGACCATTAACATCTGCTAACCATGTGTGTGTGACCATTAACATCTGCTAACCATGTGTATGTGACCATTAACATCTGCTAACCATGTGTATGTGACCATTAACATCTGCTAACCATGTGTATGTGACCATTAACATCTGCTAACCAACCATAACATCTGCTAACCATGTGTATGTGACCATTAACATCTGCTAACCATGTGTATGTGACCAATAGCATCTGCTAACCATGTGACCATTAACATCTGCTAACCATGTGTATGTGACCATTAACATCTGCTAACCATGTGCATGTGACCAATAACATCTGCTAACCATGTGTATGTGACCATTAACATCTGCTAACCATGTGTATGTGACCAATAGCATCTGCTAACCATGTGACCATTAACATCTGCTAACCATGTGTATGTGACCATTAACATCTGCTAACCATGTGTATGTGACCATTAACATCTGCTAACCATGTGTATGTGACCATTAACATCTGCTAACCACGTGTATGTGACCAATAACATCTGCTAACCATGTGTATGTGACCATTAACATCTGCTAACCATGTGACCATTAACATCTGCTAACCATGTGACCATTAACATCTGCTAACCATGTGTATGTGACCATTAACATCTGCTAACCATGTGTATGTGACCATTAACATCTGCTAACCATGTGTATAACCATCATCCGCTAACCACGTGTATGTGACCAATAACATCTGCTAACCATGTGTATGTGACCATTAACATCTGCTAACCATGTGACCATATCTGCTAACCATGTGACCATTAACATCTGCTAACCATGTGTATGTGACCATTAACATCTGCTAACCATGTGTATGTGACCATTAACATCTGCTAACCATGTGTATGTGACCAATAACATCTGCTAACCATGTGTATGTGACCATTAACATCTGCTAACCATGTGTATGTGACCATTAACATCTGCTAACCATGTGTATGTGACCATTAACATCTGCTAACCATGTGACCAATAACATCTGCTAACCATGTGTATGTGACCATTAACATCTGCTAACCATGTGTATGTGACCATTAACATCTGCTAACCATGTGACCATTAACATCTGCTAACCATGTGACCATTAACATCTGCTAACCATGTGTATGTGACCATTAACATCTGCTAACCATGTGTATGTGACCATTAACATCTGCTAACCATGTGTATGTGACCAATAACATCTGCTAACCATTGTATGTGACCATTAACATCTGCTAACCATGTGTATGTGACCAATAACATCTGCTGCTAACCATGTTTATGTGACCATTAACATCTGCTAACCATGTGTATGTGACCAATAACATCTGCTAACCATGTGTATGTGACCAATAACATCTGCTAACCATGTGACCATTAACATCTGCTAACCATGTGACCATTAACATCTGCTAACCATGTGTATGTGACCATTAACATCTGCTAACCATGTGACCATTAACATCTGCTAACCATGTGACCATTAACATCTGCTAACCATGTGTATGTGACCATTAACATCTGCTAACCATGTGTATGTGACCATTAACATCTGCTAACCATGTGTATGTGACCATTAACATCTGCTAACCACGTGTATGTGACCAATAACATCTGCTAACCATGTGTATGTGACCATTAACATCTGCTAACCATGTGTATGTGACCAATAACATCTGCTAACCATGTGACCATTAACATCTGCTAACCATGTGACCATTAACATCTGCTAACCATGTGTATGTGACCAATAACATCTGCTAATCATGTGTATGTGACCAATAACATCTGCTAACCATGTGTATGTGACCAATAACATCTGCTAACCATGTGTATGTGACCAATAACATCTGCTAACCATGTGTATGTGACCAATAACATCTGCTAACCATGTGTATGTGACCAATAACATCTGCTAACCATGTGTATGTGACCATTAACATCTGCTAACTATGTGTATGTGACCATTAACATCTGCTAACCATGTGTATGTGACCAATAACATCTGCTAACCATGTGTATGTGACCATTAACATCTGCTAACCATGTGTATGTGACCATTAACATCTGCTAACCACGTGTATGTGACCAATAACATCTGCTAACCATGTGTATGTGACCATTAACATCTGCTAACCATGTGTATGTGACCAATAACATCTGCTAACCATGTGACCATTAACATCTGCTAACCATGTGACCATTAACATCTGCTAACCATGTGTATGTGACCAATAACATCTGCTAATCATGTGTATGTGACCAATAACATCTGCTAACCATGTGTATGTGACCAATAACATCTGCTAACCATGTGTATGTGACCAATAACATCTGCTAACCATGTGTATGTGACCAATAACATCTGCTAACCATGTGTATGTGACCATTAACATCTGCTAACCATGTGTATGTGACCATTAACATCTGCTAACCATGTGTATGTGACCAATAACATCTGCTAACCATGTGTATGTGACCATTAACATCTGCTAACCATGTGTATGTGACCTTTAACATCTGCTAACCATGTGTATGTGACCAATAACATCTGCTAACCATGTGTATGTGACCATTAACATCTGCTAACCATGTGTATGTGACCAATAACATCTGCTAACCATGTGACCATTAACATCTGCTAACCATGTGACCATTAACATCTGCTAACCATGTGTATGTGACCATTAACATCTGCTAACCATGTGTATGTGACCATTAACATCTGCTAACCATGTGTATGTGACCAATCACATCTGCTAACCATGTGTATGTGACCATTAACATCTGCTAACCATGTGACCATTAACATCTGCTAACCATGTGACCATTAACATCTTCTAACCATGTGTATGTGTCCATTAACATCTGCTAACCATGTGACCATTAACATCTGCTAACCATGTGTATGTGTCCATTAACATCTGCTAACCATGTGTATGTGACCATTAACATCTGCTAACCATGTGTATGTGACCATTAACATCTGCTAACCATGTGTATGTGTCCATTAACATCTGCTAACCATGTGTATGTGACCATTAACATCTGCTAACCATGTGTATGTGACCATTAACATCTGCTAACCACGTGTATGTGACCAATAACATCTGCTAACCATGTGTATGTGACCATTAACATCTGCTAACCATGTGTATGTGACCAATAGCATCTGCTAACCATGTGACCATTAACATCTGCTAACCATGTGACCATTAACATCTGCTAACCATGTGACCATTAACATCTGCTAACCATGTGTCCATTAACATCTGCTAACCATGTGACCATTAACATCTGCTAACCATGTGTATGTGTCCATTAACATCTGCTAACCATGTGTATGTGACCATTAACATCTGCTAACCATGTGTATGTGACCATTAACATCTGATAACCATGTGTATGTGTCCATTAACATCTGCTAACCATGTGTATGTGACCATTAACATCTGCTAACCATGTGTATGTGACCATTAACATCTGCTAACCACGTGTATGTGACCAATAACATCTGCTAACCATGTGTATGTGACCATTAACATCTGCTAACCATGTGTATGTGACCAATAGCATCTGCTAACCATGTGACAATTAACATCTGCTAACCATGTGTATGTGACCATTAACATCTGCTAACCACGTGCATGTGACCAATAACATCTGCTAACCATGTGTATGTGACCATTAACATCTGCTAACCATGTGTATGTGACCATGCAACTGCTAACCATGTGACCATTAACATCTGCTAACCATGTGTATGTGACCATTAACATCTGCTAACCATGTGTATGTGACCATTAACATCTGCTAACCATGTGTATGTGACCATTAACATCTGCTAACCACGTGTATGTGACCAATAACATCTGCTAACCATGTGTATGTGACCATTAACATCTGCTAACCATGTGACCATTAACATCTGCTAACCATGTGACCATTAACATCTGCTAACCATGTGTATGTGACCATTAACATCTGCTAACCATGTGTATGTGACCATTAACATCTGCTAACCATGTGTATGTGACCATTAACATCTGCTAACCACGTGTATGTGACCAATAACATCTGCTAACCATGTGTATGTGACCATTAACATCTGCTAACCAACCATTAACATCTGCTAACCATGTGACCATTAACATCTGCTAACCATGTGTATGTGACCATTAACATCTGCTAACCATGTGTATGTGACCATTAACATCTGCTAACCATGTGTATGTGACCATTAACATCTGCTAACCATGTGTATGTGACCATTAACATCTGCTAACCATGTGTATGTGACCATTAACATCTGCTAACCATGTGTATGTGACCAATAACATCTGCTAACCATTGTATGTGACCATTAACATCTGCTAACCACGTGTATGTGACCAATAACATCTGCTAACCATGTTTATGTGACCATTAACATCTGCTAACCATGTGTATGTGACCATTAACATCTGCTAACCATGTGTATGTGACCAATAACATCTGCTAACCATGTGACCATTAACATCTGCTAACCATGTGTATGTGACCATTAACATCTGCTAACCATGTGACCATTAACATCTGCTAACCATGTGACCATTAACATCTGCTAACCATGTGTATGTGACCATTAACATCTGCTAACCATGTGTATGTGACCATTAACATCTGCTAACCATGTGTATGTGACCATTAACATCTGCTAACCACGTGTATGTGACCAATAACATCTGCTAACCATGTGTATGTGACCATTAACATCTGCTAACCATGTGTATGTGACCAATAACATCTGCTAACCATGTGACCATTAACATCTGCTAACCATGTGACCATTAACATCTGCTAACCATGTGTATGTGACCAATAACATCTGCTAATCATGTGTATGTGACCAATAACATCTGCTAACCATGTGTATGTGACCAATAACATCTGCTAACCATGTGTATGTGACCAATAACATCTGCTAACCATGTGTATGTGACCAATAACATCTGCTAACCATGTGTATGTGACCAATAACATCTGCTAACCATGTGTATGTGACCATTAACATCTGCTAACCATGTGTATGTGACCATTAACATCTGCTAACCATGTGTATGTGACCAATAACATCTGCTAACCATGTGTATGTGACCATTAACATCTGCTAACCATGTGTATGTGACCATTAACATCTGCTAACCACGTGTATGTGACCAATAACATCTGCTAACCATGTGTATGTGACCATTAACATCTGCTAACCATGTGTATGTGACCAATAACATCTGCTAACCATGTGACCATTAACATCTGCTAACCATGTGACCATTAACATCTGCTAACCATGTGTATGTGACCAATAACATCTGCTAATCATGTGTATGTGACCAATAACATCTGCTAACCATGTGTATGTGACCAATAACATCTGCTAACCATGTGTATGTGACCAATAACATCTGCTAACCATGTGTATGTGACCAATAACATCTGCTAACCATGTGTATGTGACCATTAACATCTGCTAACCATGTGTATGTGACCATTAACATCTGCTAACCATGTGTATGTGACCAATAACATCTGCTAACCATGTGTATGTGACCATTAACATCTGCTAACCATGTGTATGTGACCATTAACATCTGCTAACCATGTGTATGTGACCAATAACATCTGCTAACCATGTGTATGTGACCATTAACATCTGCTAACCATGTGTATGTGACCAATAACATCTGCTAACCATGTGACCATTAACATCTGCTAACCATGTGACCATTAACATCTGCTAACCATGTGTATGTGACCATTAACATCTGCTAACCATGTGTATGTGACCATTAACATCTGCTAACCATGTGTATGTGACCAATAACATCTGCTAACCATGTGTATGTGACCATTAACATCTGCTAACCATGTGACCATTAACATCTGCTAACCATGTGACCATTAACATCTTCTAACCATGTGTATGTGTCCATTAACATCTGCTAACCATGTGACCATTAACATCTGCTAACCATGTGTATGTGACCATTAACATCTGCTAACCATGTGTATGTGACCATTAACATCTGCTAACCATGTGTATGTGACCATTAACATCTGCTAACCATGTGTATGTGACCATTAACATCTGCTAACCATGTGTATGTGACCATTAACATCTGCTAACCATGTGTATGTGACCATTAACATCTGCTAACCATGTGTATGTGACCAATAACATCTGCTAACCATGTGTATGTGACCATTAACATCTGCTAACCATGTGTATGTGACCATTAACATCTGCTAACCATGTGTATGTGACCATTAACATCTGCTAACCATGTGTATGTGACCATTAACATCTGCTAACCATGTGTATGTGACCAATAACATCTGCTAACCATGTGATGTGACCATTAACATCTGCTAACCATGTGACCATTAACATCTGCTAACCATGTGTATGTGACCATTAACATCTGCTAACCATGTGTATGTGACCATTAACATCTGCTAACCATGTGTATGTGACCAATAACATCTGCTAACCATGTGTATGTGACCATTAACATCTGCTAACCATGTGTATGTGACCAATAGCATCTGCTAACCATGTGACCATTAACATCTGCTAACCATGTGTATGTGACCATTAACATCTGCTAACCACGTGCATGTGACCAATAACATCTGCTAACCATGTGTATGTGACCATTAACATCTGCTAACCATGTGTATGTGACCAATAGCAACTGCTAACCATGTGACCATTAACATCTGCTAACCATGTGTATGTGACCATTAACATCTGCTAACCATGTGTATGTGACCATTAACATCTGCTAACCATGTGTATGTGACCATTAACATCTGCTAACCACGTGTATGTGACCAATAACATCTTCTAACCATGTGTATGTGACCATTAACATCTGCTAACAATGTGACCATTAACATCTGCTAACCATGTGACCATTAACATCTGCTAACCATGTGTATGTGACCATTAACATCTGCTAACCATGTGTATGTGACCATTAACATCTGCTAACCATGTGTATGTGACCATTAACATCTGCTAACCACGTGTATGTGACCAATAACATCTGCTAACCATGTGTATGTGACCATTAACATCTGCTAACCATGTGACCATTAACATCTGCTAACCATGTGACCTTTAACATCTGCTAACCATGTGTATGTGACCATTAACATCTGCTAACCATGTGTATGTGACCATTAACATCTGCTAACCATGTGTATGTGACCATTAACATCTGCTAACCATGTGTATGTGACCATTAACATCTGCTAACCATGTGTATGTGACCATTAACATCTGCTAACCATGTGTATGTGACCAATAACATCTGCTAACCAATTGTATGTGACCATTAACATCTGCTAACCACGTGTATGTGACCAATAACATCTGCTGCTAACCATGTTTATGTGACCATTAACATCTGCTAACCATGTGTATGTGACCAATAACATCTGCTAACCATGTGTATGTGACCAATAACATCTGCTAACCATGTGACCATTAACATCTGCTAACCATGTGTATGTGACCATTAACATCTGCTAACCATGTGACCATTAACATCTGCTAACCATGTGACCATTAACATCTGCTAACCATGTGTATGTGACCATTAACATCTGCTAACCATGTGTATGTGACCATTAACATCTGCTAACCATGTGTATGTGACCATTAACATCTGCTAACCACGTGTATGTGACCAATAACATCTGCTAACCATGTGTATGTGACCATTAACATCTGCTAACCATGTGTATGTGACCAATAACATCTGCTAACCATGTGACCATTAACATCTGCTAACCATGTGACCATTAACATCTGCTAACCATGTGTATGTGACCAATAACATCTGCTAATCATGTGTATGTGACCAATAACATCTGCTAACCATGTGTATGTGACCAATAACATCTGCTAACCATGTGTGACCAATAACATCTGCTAACCATGTGTATGTGACCAATAACATCTGCTAACCATGTGATGTGACCATTAACATCTGCTAACCATGTGTATGTGACCATTAACATCTGCTAACCATGTGTATGTGACCATTAACATCTGCTAACCATGTGTATGTGACCAATAACATCTGCTAACCATGTGTATGTGACCATTAACATCTGCTAACCATGTGTATGTGACCATTAACATCTGCTAACCACGTGTATGTGACCAATAACATCTGCTAACCATGTGTATGTGACCATTAACATCTGCTAACCATGTGTATGTGACCAATAACATCTGCTAACCATGTGACCATTAACATCTGCTAACCATGTGACCATTAACATCTGCTAACCATGTGTATGTGACCAATAACATCTGCTAATCATGTGTATGTGACCAATAACATCTGCTAACCATGTGTATGTGACCAATAACATCTGCTAACCATGTGTATGTGACCAATAACATCTGCTAACCATGTGTATGTGACCAATAACATCTGCTAACCATGTGTATGTGACCATTAACATCTGCTAACCATGTGTATGTGACCATGCTAACCATGTGTATGTGACCAATAACATCTGCTAACCATGTGTATGTGACCATTAACATCTGCTAACCATGTGTATGTGACCATTAACATCTGCTAACCATGTGTATGTGACCAATAACATCTGCTAACCATGTGTATGTGACCATTAACATCTGCTAACCATGTGTATGTGACCAATAACATCTGCTAACCATGTGACCATTAACATCTGCTAACCATGTGACCATTAACATCTGCTAACCATGTGTATGTGACCATTAACATCTGCTAACCATGTGTATGTGACCATTAACATCTGCTAACCATGTGTATGTGACCAATAACATCTGCTAACCATGTGTATGTGACCATTAACATCTGCTAACCATGTGACCATTAACATCTGCTAACCATGTGACCATTAACATCTTCTAACCATGTGTATGTGTCCACATCTGCTAACCATGTGAACATCTGCTAACCATGTGTATGTGTCCATTAACATCTGCTAACCATGTGTATGTGACCATTAACATCTGCTAACCATGTGTATGTGACCATTAACATCTGCTAACCATGTGTATGTGTCCATTAACATCTGCTAACCATGTGTATGTGACCATTAACATCTGCTAACCATGTGTATGTGACCATTAACATCTGCTAACCATGTGTATGTGACCAATAACATCTGCTAACCATGTGTATGTGACCATTAACATCTGCTAACCATGTGTATGTGACCTTTAACATCTGCTAACCATGTGTATGTGACCAATAACATCTGCTAACCATGTGTATGTGACCATTAACATCTGCTAACCATGTGTATGTGACCAATAACATCTGCTAACCATGTGACCATTAACATCTGCTAACCATGTGACCATTAACATCTGCTAACCATGTGTATGTGACCATTAACATCTGCTAACCATGTGTATGTGACCATTAACATCTGCTAACCATGTGTATGTGACCAATAACATCTGCTAACCATGTGTATGTGACCATTAACATCTGCTAACCATGTGACCATTAACATCTGCTAACCATGTGACCATTAACATCTTCTAACCATGTGTATGTGTCCATTAACATCTGCTAACCATGTGACCATTAACATCTGCTAACCATGTGTATGTGTCCATTAACATCTGCTAACCATGTGTATGTGACCATTAACATCTGCTAACCATGTGTATGTGACCATTAACATCTGCTAACCATGTGTATGTGTCCATTAACATCTGCTAACCATGTGTATGTGACCATTAACATCTGCTAACCATGTGTATGTGACCATTAACATCTGCTAACCACGTGTATGTGACCAATAACATCTGCTAACCATGTGTATGTGACCATTAACATCTGCTAACCATGTGTATGTGACCAATAGCATCTGCTAACCATGTGACCATGTGACCATTAACATCTGCTAACCATGTGACCATTAACATCTGCTAACCATGTGACCATTAACATCTGCTAACCATGTGTATGTGTCCATTAACATCTGCTAACCATGTGACCATTAACATCTGCTAACCATGTGTATGTGTCCATTAACATCTGCTAACCATGTGTATGTGACCATTAACATCTGCTAACCATGTGTATGTGACCATTAACATCTGATAACCATGTGTATGTGTCCATTAACATCTGCTAACCATGTGTATGTGACCATTAACATCTGCTAACCATGTGTATGTGACCATTAACATCTGCTAACCACGTGTATGTGACCAATAACATCTGCTAACCATGTGTATGTGACCATTAACATCTGCTAACCATGTGTATGTGACCAATAGCATCTGCTAACCATGTGACCATTAACATCTGCTAACCATGTGTATGTGACCATTAACATCTGCTAACCACGTGCATGTGACCAATAACATCTGCTAACCATGTGTATGTGACCATTAACATCTGCTAACCATGTGTATGTGACCAATAGCAACTGCTAACCATGTGACCATTAACATCTGCTAACCATGTGTATGTGACCATTAACATCTGCTAACCATGTGTATGTGACCATTAACATCTGCTAACCATGTGTATGTGACCATTAACATCTGCTAACCACGTGTATGTGACCAATAACATCTTCTAACCATGTGTATGTGACCATTAACATCTGCTAACCATGTGACCATTAACATCTGCTAACCATGTGACCATTAACATCTGCTAACCATGTGTATGTGACCATTAACATCTGCTAACCATGTGTATGTGACCATTAACATCTGCTAACCATGTGTATGTGACCATTAACATCTGCTAACCACGTGTATGTGACCAATAACATCTGCTAACCATGTGTATGTGACCATTAACATCTGCTAACCATGTGACCATTAACATCTGCTAACCATGTGACCTTTAACATCTGCTAACCATGTGTATGTGACCATTAACATCTGCTAACCATGTGTATGTGACCATTAACATCTGCTAACCATGTGTATGTGACCATTAACATCTGCTAACCATGTGTATGTGACCATTAACATCTGCTAACCATGTGTATGTGACCATTAACATCTGCTAACCATGTGTATGTGACCAATAACATCTGCTAACCAATTGTATGTGACCATTAACATCTGCTAACCACGTGTATGTGACCAATAACATCTGCTGCTAACCATGTTTATGTGACCATTAACATCTGCTAACCATGTGTATGTGACCAATAACATCTGCTAACCATGTGTATGTGACCAATAACATCTGCTAACCATGTGACCATTAACATCTGCTAACCATGTGTATGTGACCATTAACATCTGCTAACCATGTGACCATTAACATCTGCTAACCATGTGACCATTAACATCTGCTAACCATGTGTATGTGACCATTAACATCTGCTAACCATGTGTATGTGACCATTAACATCTGCTAACCATGTGTATGTGACCATTAACATCTGCTAACCACGTGTATGTGACCAATAACATCTGCTAACCATGTGTATGTGACCATTAACATCTGCTAACCATGTGTATGTGACCAATAACATCTGCTAACCATGTGACCATTAACATCTGCTAACCATGTGACCATTAACATCTGCTAACCATGTGTATGTGACCAATAACATCTGCTAATCATGTGTATGTGACCAATAACATCTGCTAACCATGTGTATGTGACCAATAACATCTGCTAACCATGTGTATGTGACCAATAACATCTGCTAACCATGTGTATGTGACCAATAACATCTGCTAACCATGTGTATGTGACCAATAACATCTGCTAACCATGTGTATGTGACCATTAACATCTGCTAACCATGTGTATGTGACCATTAACATCTGCTAACCATGTGTATGTGACCAATAACATCTGCTAACCATGTGTATGTGACCATTAACATCTGCTAACCATGTGTATGTGACCATTAACATCTGCTAACCACGTGTATGTGACCAATAACATCTGCTAACCATGTGTATGTGACCATTAACATCTGCTAACCATGTGTATGTGACCAATAACATCTGCTAACCATGTGACCATTAACATCTGCTAACCATGTGACCATTAACATCTGCTAACCATGTGTATGTGACCAATAACATCTGCTAATCATGTGTATGTGACCAATAACATCTGCTAACCATGTGTATGTGACCAATAACATCTGCTAACCATGTGTATGTGACCAATAACATCTGCTAACCATGTGTATGTGACCAATAACATCTGCTAACCATGTGTATGTGACCATTAACATCTGCTAACCATGTGTATGTGACCATTAACATCTGCTAACCATGTGTATGTGACCAATAACATCTGCTAACCATGTGTATGTGACCATTAACATCTGCTAACCATGTGTATGTGACCATTAACATCTGCTAACCATGTGTATGTGACCAATAACATCTGCTAACCATGTGTATGTGACCATTAACATCTGCTAACCATGTGTATGTGACCAATAACATCTGCTAACCATGTGACCATTAACATCTGCTAACCATGTGACCATTAACATCTGCTAACCATGTGTATGTGACCATTAACATCTGCTAACCATGTGTATGTGACCATTAACATCTGCTAACCATGTGTATGTGACCAATAACATCTGCTAACCATGTGTATGTGACCATTAACATCTGCTAACCATGTGACCATTAACATCTGCTAACCATGTGACCATTAACATCTTCTAACCATGTGTATGTGTCCATTAACATCTGCTAACCATGTGACCATTAACATCTGCTAACCATGTGTATGTGTCCATTAACATCTGCTAACCATGTGTATGTGACCATTAACATCTGCTAACCATGTGTATGTGTCCATTAACATCTGCTAACCATGTGTATGTGACCATTAACATCTGCTAACCATGTGTATGTGACCATTAACATCTGCTAACCACGTGTATGTGACCAATAACCATCTGTGACCAACCATGTGTATGTGACCATTAACATCTGCTAACCATGTGTATGTGACCAATAGCATCTGCTAACCATGTGACCATTAACATCTGCTAACCATGTGACCATTAACATCTGCTAACCATGTGACCATTAACATCTGCTAACCATGTGACCATTAACATCTGCTAACCATGTGTATGTGTCCATTAACATCTGCTAACCATGTGACCATTAACATCTGCTAACCATGTGTATGTGTCCATTAACATCTGCTAACCATGTGTATGTGACCATTAACATCTGCTAACCATGTGTATGTGACCATTAACATCTGATAACCATGTGTATGTGTCCATTAACATCTGCTAACCATGTGTATGTGACCATTAACATCTGCTAACCATGTGTATGTGACCATTAACATCTGCTAACCACGTGTATGTGACCAATAACATCTGCTAACCATGTGTATGTGACCATTAACATCTGCTAACCATGTGTATGTGACCAATAGCATCTGCTAACCATGTGACCATTAACATCTGCTAACCATGTGTATGTGACCATTAACATCTGCTAACCACGTGCATGTGACCAATAACATCTGCTAACCATGTGTATGTGACCATTAACATCTGCTAACCATGTGTATGTGACCAATAGCAACTGCTAACCATGTGACCATTAACATCTGCTAACCATGTGTATGTGACCATTAACATCTGCTAACCATGTGTATGTGACCATTAACATCTGCTAACCATGTGTATGTGACCATTAACATCTGCTAACCACGTGTATGTGACCAATAACATCTGCTAACCATGTGTATGTGACCATTAACATCTGCTAACCATGTGACCATTAACATCTGCTAACCATGTGACCATTAACATCTGCTAACCATGTGTATGTGACCATTAACATCTGCTAACCATGTGTATGTGACCATTAACATCTGCTAACCATGTGTATGTGACCATTAACATCTGCTAACCACGTGTATGTGACCAATAACATCTGCTAACCATGTGTATGTGACCATTAACATCTGCTAACCATGTGACCATTAACATCTGCTAACCATGTGACCATTAACATCTGCTAACCATGTGTATGTGACCATTAACATCTGCTAACCATGTGTATGTGACCATTAACATCTGCTAACCATGTGTATGTGACCATTAACATCTGCTAACCATGTGTATGTGACCATTAACATCTGCTAACCATGTGTATGTGACCATTAACATCTGCTAACCACGTGTATGTGACCAATAACATCTGCTAACCATGTGTATGTGACCATTAACATCTGCTAACCATGTGTATGTGACCAATAACATCTGCTAACCATGTGACCATTAACATCTGCTAACCATGTGACCATTAACATCTGCTAACCATGTGTATGTGACCATTAACATCTGCTAACCATGTGTATGTGACCATTAACATCTGCTAACCATGTGTATGTGACCAATAACATCTGCTAACCAATTGTATGTGACCATTAACATCTGCTAACCATGTGTATGTGACCAATAACATCTGCTGCTAACCATGTTTATGTGACCATTAACATCTGCTAACCATGTGTATGTGACCAATAACATCTGCTAACCATGTGTATGTGACCAATAACATCTGCTAACCATGTGACCATTAACATCTGCTAACCATGTGACCATTAACATCTGCTAACCATGTGTATGTGACCATTAACATCTGCTAACCATGTGACCATTAACATCTGCTAACCATGTGTATGTGACCATTAACATCTGCTAACCATGTGTATGTGACCATTAACATCTGCTAACCATGTGTATGTGACCATTAACATCTGCTAACCACGTGTATGTGACCAATAACATCTGCTAACCATGTGTATGTGACCATTAACATCTGCTAACCATGTGTATGTGACCAATAACATCTGCTAACCATGTGACCATTAACATCTGCTAACCATGTGACCATTAACATCTGCTAACCATGTGTATGTGACCAATAACATCTGCTAATCATGTGTATGTGACCAATAACATCTGCTAACCATGTGTATGTGACCAATAACATCTGCTAACCATGTGTATGTGACCAATAACATCTGCTAACCATGTGTATGTGACCAATAACATCTGCTAACCATGTGTATGTGACCAATAACATCTGCTAACCATGTGTATGTGACCATTAACATCTGCTAACCATGTGTATGTGACCATTAACATCTGCTAACCATGTGTATGTGACCAATAACATCTGCTAACCATGTGTATGTGACCATTAACATCTGCTAACCATGTGTATGTGACCATTAACATCTGCTAACCACGTGTATGTGACCAATAACATCTGCTAACCATGTGTATGTGACCATTAACATCTGCTAACCATGTGTATGTGACCAATAACATCTGCTAACCATGTGACCATTAACATCTGCTAACCATGTGACCATTAACATCTGCTAACCATGTGTATGTGACCAATAACATCTGCTAATCATGTGTATGTGACCAATAACATCTGCTAACCATGTGTATGTGACCAATAACATCTGCTAACCATGTGTATGTGACCAATAACATCTGCTAACCATGTGTATGTGACCAATAACATCTGCTAACCATGTGTATGTGACCATTAACATCTGCTAACCATGTGTATGTGACCATTAACATCTGCTAACCATGTGTATGTGACCAATAACATCTGCTAACCATGTGTATGTGACCATTAACATCTGCTAACCATGTGTATGTGACCATTAACATCTGCTAACCATGTGTATGTGACCATTAACATCTGCTAACCATGTGTATGTGACCATTAACATCTGCTAACCATGTGTATGTGACCATTAACATCTGCTAACCATGTGTATGTGACCAATAACATCTGCTAACCATGTGTATGTGACCAATAACATATGCTAACCATGTGTATGTGACCAATACAATTTGATGTGATTTGATGATCGTTATTCTGAGTTGTTTTCTGTTACTGGGGCGGCAGGTAAACAGGTAGTGGTTAGTGGTTAGAGCGTTGGTAACCGAAAGGTAAGAATCTGTCATTCTGCACCTGAACAAGGCAGTTAAGCCACCCACTGTTCCCAGAGGCCGTCATTGTAAATCTGAATCTGATTCTAAACTGACTTGCCTAGTTAAATAAAGGTTTAAAAAAATGACATACTACAGCCAGAGTCTTTATCATTGACGTTTGCTGATTTGGAGGAGAACAAATGCTGCAGTTATTTCTCTTAGCTTCCTTAGAATCAATGCGCTAACTGGTACGTCGCTCTGGACAAGTTACTTAATTACTCAAATGTAAATGTACTGAACGTGGTTTAGCCTCGTCACTATCGTACCTTGGGAAGCCTCATGGAAACACTGTCAGAATTGTAGATGGTGAGAGCTGTTTGTAATTTAGCCTAGCATAGCATAGTGTAACATAATGTTATGTGGCCTAGCTCAGCCTAGCATAGTGTAACGATGTGTAATATAGCCTAACCTAGCATAGTGTAATTTAGCCTAGCATAGCATAGTGTAACATAATGTTATGTGGCCTAGCTCAGCCTAGCATAGTGTAACGATGTGTAATATAGCCTAACCTAGCATAGTGTAATTTAGCCTAGCATAGCATAGTGTAATTTAGCCTAGCATAGCACAGTGTAATGAAGTGTAATATAGCCTAGCATAGCATAGTGTAACGAAGTGTAATATAGCCTAGCATAGCATAGTGTAATGAAGTGTAATATAGCCTTGCATAGCATAGTGTAACATAATGTTATGTAGCCTAGCTTAGCATAGTGTCTATTATTATTACCTTGTTCAGAGCGGAGTACTATCTTGGACATCATGGACCTCAGAACAGGAGCAGGCATGATGGAGAGAAGGAGAGGCAGCCGCACTAAGGAACACACACACACAGGAGAGAACTAGTTTACACACACAGGAGAGAACTAGTTTACACACACAGGTGAAAAATACCACAGTCGGCCAACACAACAGCAAGATTTGTGACCTGTTGCCACAACAAAAGGACAACCGGTGGAGCACAAACAACATGTAAATACAACCTATATTTATCTGTTTATTTATTTTCCCTCTCATACTTCAACTACTGCCAATAAAGGGGAGAGATAGAGAGATATATAGAGAGAGAGAGAGAGACAGAGAGAGAGAGAGAGAGAGAGAGAGAGAGAGAGAGAGAATTGAATTGAGAGAATGAGAGAGGAATTGAGAGAGAGGGGGAAGAGAGAGGGGGAAGAGAGAGAGGGGAAGAGAAGGAGAAACAGAGGGAGAGAGAGAGAGATTTTTGTTTTGAATGTTCTTAATTGGAAAATGCAAAAATAAAATCTATATATATATATATTTTTTAAACATTTTCGTTAACCCCTAACCCGTAACCTAACCCCCGTCTCACCCCCGTCTCACCCCCCCCGTCTCACCCCCCCGTCTCACCCCCCGTCTCACCCCCCGTCTCACCCCCCGTCTCACCCCCTCACCCCCCGTCTCACCCCCTCACTCACCCCCCCCGTCTCACCCCCCCGTCTCACCCCCCCGTCTCACCCCCCCGTCTCACCCCCCGTCTCACCCCCCGTCTCACCCCCCCCCCGTCTCACCCACCCGTCTCACCCCACCGTCTCACCCCACCCGTCTCACCCCCCCGTCTCACCCCCCGTCTCACCCCCCCGTCTCACCCCACCTCTCACCCCCCGTCTCACCCCCCTCACCCCACCCGTCTCACCTAGGAACATGAGCATCGTGCTCTTGGCGAAGGCAGCCATCAGTAGCCCTGCAGCGACAGACAGCAGTCCCAGCAGTACTATATACCCGTCTCGAAGACACCGCGACAGCAGGGACACCCCTGCAAAGCTCCCCAGGTAGATGAGTGTAGACAAGGCTGAACCATAGCCAACCAACACCTCACTCCAACACAGAGGCGCATTCAGCTCATACAGGATGAAGATGGACATACCACCCAGCTTAGACACCTGTGGGGGAGAGAGAGGGTGGACACAGTTACTTATTTTCTGTTACTAGTTATTTGAACGCAATGTTTGAAAAAAATGCTAAATTAAATCTAATGAACAATCAGCTTAGATAGCTGACAAGGAGATGGGGGGAGGGGAAGGGAGAGAGTAGCAGGCCATGAGCAGATGAGCTCCTGAATCTTTCAGCATTTTTTTGTTGACAAAAAGATTGATTTTGATTTTGATTTACAAGGACATATAGGATACTAACCTCCACAACATTACCTTCACTACAAACCTGCAATCTGATTTTGGACAAAATTACCTGGAAGGATTCTTGAAGGATTCTACTACCAATGATTCTTACTACCAAGGTTTTTACTACCAATGATTCTTACTACCAAGGATTCTACTACCAATGATTCTTACTACCAAGGATTCTACTACCAATGATTCTTACTGCCAAGGATTCTGACAACCAAGGATTCTTACTACCAAGGAATCTACTACCAAGGATTCTTACTGTCAAGGATTCTTACTGCCAAGGTTTCCACTTCCAATGATTCTTACTACCAAGGATTCTTACTGCCAAGGATTATACTGCCAAGGATTCTTACTGCCAAGGATTCTACAACCAAGGATTCTTACTACCAAGGATTCTACTACCAAGGATTCTTACTGACAAGGATTCTACAACCAAGGATTCTACTACCAATGATTCTTACTGACATGGATTCTACAACCAATGATTCTTACTACCAAGGATTATACTACCAATGATTCTACTACCAAGGATTCTACTACCAATGATTCTTACTACCAAGGATTCTACAACCAAGGATTCTTACTAGCAAGTATTCTACTACCAAGGATTCTTACTACCAAGGATTCTACAACCAAGGATTCTTACTACCAAGGATTCTACAACCAAGGATTCTACTACCAAGGATTCTACAACCAATGATTCTACTACCAATGATTCTTACTACCAAGGATTCTTACTACCAAGGATTCTACAACCAATGATTCTTACTACCAAGGATTCTACAACCAAGGATTCTTACTACCAAGGATTCTACAACCAAGGATTCTACTACCAATGATTCTACAACCAAGGATTCTACTACCAATGATTCTTACGACCAAGGATTCTACTACCAATGATTCTTACTACCAAGGATTCTACTACCAATGATTCTTACTACCAAGGATTCTACTACCAATGATTCTTACTACCAAGGATTCTACTACCAAGGATTCTTACTACCAAGGATTCTACAACCAATGATTCTTACTACCAAGGATTCTACAACCAAGGATTCTACTACCAATGATTCTACTACCAAGGATTCTACAACCAATGATTCTTACTACCAATGATTCTACTACCAATGATTCTTACTACCAAGCATTCTACTACCAAGGTTTTTACTACCAATGATTCTACTACCAATGATTCTACTACCAATGATTCTACTACCAATGATTCTACTACCAATGATTCTACTACCAAGGATTCTACTACCAAGGATTCTTACTACCAATGATTCTTACTACCAAGGATTCTACAACCAAGGATTCTACTACCAATGATTCTACTACCAAGGATTCTTACTACCAATGATTCTTACTACCAATGATTCTTACTACCAAGGATTCTACAACCAAGGATTCTACTACCAAGGATTCTTACTACCAAGGATTCTACTACCAATGATTCTACTACCAAGGATTTTTACAACCAATGATTCTTACTACCAATGATTCTTACTACCAAGGATTCTACAACCAAGGATTCTACTACCAAGGATTCTTACTACCAAGGATTCTACTACCATTGATTCTTACTACCAAGGATTCTACAACCAATGATTCTACTACCAATGATTCTTACTACCAAGGATTCTTACTACCAAGGATTCTACAACCAATGATTCTTACTACCAATGATTCTACTACCAAGGATTCTTACTACCAATGATTCTTACTACCAAGGATTCTACAACCAAGGATTCTACTACCAAGGATTCTACTACCAAGGATTCTACTACCAATGATTCTTACTAACAAGGATTCTTACTACCAAGGATTCTACAACCAAGGATTCTACTACCAATGATTCTTACTACCAAGGATTCTACTACCAATGATTCTTACTACCAAGGATTCTACAACCAAGGATTCTACTACCAATGATTCTTACTACCAAGGATTCTACAACCAAGGATTCTACTACCAAGGATTCTTACTACCAAGGATTCTACTACCAATGATTCTTACTACCAAGGATTCTACAACCAAGGATTCTACTACCAATGATTCTTACTACCAAGGATTCTTACTACCAAGGATTCTACTACCAAGGATTATTACTACCAAGGATTCTACAACCAAGGATTCTTACTAACAAGGATTCTACTACCAAGGATTCTACTACCAATGATTCTTACTACCAAGGATTCTTACTACCAAGGATTCTACTACCAAGGATTCTTACTACCAAGGATTTTACTACCAAGGATTCTTACTACCAAGGATTCTACTACCAATGATTCTTACTGCCAAGGATTCTACTACCAAGGATTCTTACTGCCAAGGATTCTACTACCAAGGATTCTTACTACCAAGGATTGTACAACCAAGGATTCTACTACCAATGATTCTACAACCAAGGATTCTACAACCAATGATTCTTACTACCAATGATTCTACTACCAATGATTCTTACTACCAAGCATTCTACTACCAAGGTTTTTACTACCAATGATTCTACTACCAATGATTCTACTACCAATGATTCTACTACCAATGATTCTACTACCAATGATTCTACTACCAAGGATTCTTACTACCAATGATTCTTACTACCAAGGATTCTACAACCAAGGATTCTACAACCAAGGATTCTACTACCAAGGATTCTTACTAGCAAGGATTCTTACTACCAATGATTCTTACTACCAAGGATTCTACAACCAAGGATTCTACTACCAAGGATTCTTACTACCAAGGATTCTACTACCAATGATTCTTACTACCAAGGATTCTTACAACCAATGATTCTTACTACCAATGATTCTTACTACCAAGGATTCTACAATCAAGGATTCTACTACCAAGGATTCTTACTACCAAGGATTCTACTACCATTGATTCTTACTACCAAGGATTCTACTACCAATGATTCTACTACCAAGGATTCTACTACCAATGATTCTTACTACCAAGGATTCTACAACCAAGGATTCTTACTAGCAAGTATTCTACTACCAATGATTCTACAACCAAGGATTCTTACTACCAAGGATTCTACAACCAAGGATTCTTACTACCAAGGATTCTACAACCAAGGATTCTTACTACCAAGGATTCTACAACCAATGATTCTACTACCAATGATTCTTACTACCAAGGATTCTTACTACCAAGGATTCTACTACCAATGATTCTTACTACCAAGGATTATACTACCAATGATTCTTACTACTAAGGATTCTACTACCAATGATTCTTACTACCAAGGTTTTTACTAGCAATGATTCTTACTACCAAGGATTCTACTACCAATGATTCTTACTACCAATGATTCTACAACCAATGATTCTTACTACCAAGGATTCTACAACCAAGGATTCGTACTACCGAGGATTCTACAACCAAGGATTCTTACTACCAAGGATTCTACAACCAAGGATTCTTACTACCAATGATTCTACAACCAATGATTCTTACTACCAAGGATTCTACAACCAAGGATTCTTACTACCAAGGATTCTACAACCAAGGATTCTTACTACCAATGATTCTACAACCAATGATTCTACTACCAATGATTCTTACTACCAAGGATTCTTACTACCAAGGATTCTACTACCAATGATTCTTACTACCAAGGATTATACTACCAATGATTCTTACTACTAAGGATTCTACTACCAATGATTCTTACTACCAAGGTTTTTACTAGCAATGATTCTTACTACCAAGGATACTACTACCAATGATTCTTACTACCAATGATTCTACAACCAATGATTCTTACTACCATGGTTTTTACTACCAATGATTCTTACTACCAAGGATTCTACTACCAATGATTCTTACTACCAAGGATTCTACTACCAATGATTCTTACTACCAAGGATTCTACTACCAAGGTTTTTACTACCAATGATTCTACTACCAATGATTCTACTACCAATGAGTCTTACGACCAATGATTCTTACAAACAATGATTCTTACTACCAAGGATTCTACAACCAAGGATTCTACTACCAAGGAGTCTACTACCAAGGATTCTTACTACCAAGGATTCTTACTACCAATGATTCTTACTACCAAGGATTCTACAACAAGGATTCTACTACCAAGGATTCTTACTACCAAGGATTCTACAACCAAGGATTCTTACTACCAAGGATTCTACAACCAAGGATTATACTACCAATGATTCTACTACCAAGGATTCTTACTACCAAGGATTCTTACTAGCAAGTATTCTACTACCAATGATTCTACAACCAAGGATTCTTACTACCAAGGATTCTACAACCAAGGATTCTTACTACCAAGGATTCTACAACCAAGGATTCTTACTACCAAGGATTCTACAACCAATGATTCTACTACCAATGATTCTTACTACCAAGGATTCTTACTACCAAGGATTCTACTACCAATGATTCTTACTACCAAGGATTATACTACCAATGATTCTTACTACTAAGGATTCTACTACCAATGATTCTTACTACCAAGGTTTTTACTAGCAATGATTCTTACTACCAAGGATTCTACTACCAATGATTCTTACTACCAATGATTCTACAACCAATGATTCTTACTACCAAGGATTCTACAACCAAGGATTCGTACTACCGAGGATTCTACAACCAAGGATTCTTACTACCAAGTATTCTACAACCAAGGATTCTTACTACCAATGATTCTACAACCAATGATTCTTACTACCAAGGATTCTACAACCAAGGATTCTTACTACCAAGGATTCTACAACCAAGGATTCTACTACCAATGATTCTTACTACCAATGATTCTTACTACCAAGGATTCTACAACAAGGATTCCACTACCAAGGATTCTTACTACCAAGGATTCTACAACCAAGGATTCTACTACCAAGGATTCTACTACCAAGGATTCTACTACCAAGGATTCTACTACCAAGGATTCTTACTACCAAGGATTCTACTACCAAGGATTCTACTACCAATGATTCTACTACCAAGGATTCTACAACCAAGGATTCTACTACCAATGATTCTTACTACCAAGGATTCTACTACCAAGGATTCTACTACCAATGATTCTTACTACCAAGGATTCTTACTACCAAGGATTCTACTACCAAGGATTCTACTACCAAGGATTCTACTACCAATGATTCTACTACCAAGGATTCTACTACCAAGGATTCTACTACCAATGATTCTTACTACCAAGGATTCTACAACCAAGGATTCTACTACCAATGATTCTACTACCAAGGATTCTACTACCAATGATTCTTACTACCAATGATTCTCACTACCAAGGATTCTACAACCAAGGATTCTACTACCAATGATTCTACTACCAAGGATTCTACAACCAAGGATTCTACTACCAAGGATTCTACTACCAAGGATTCTTACTACCAAGGATTCTACTACCAAGGATTCTACAACCAAGGATTCTTACTACCAATGATTCTACTACCAATGATTCTACAACCAAGGATTCTTACTACCAAGGATTCTACAACCAATGATTCTTACTACCAAGGATTCTACAACCAAGGATTCTTACTACCAAGGATTCTACAACCAAGGATTCTTACTACCAATGATTCTACAACCAAGGATTCTACTACCAATGATTCTTACTACCAAGGATTCTTACTACCAAGGATTCTACTACCAATGATTCTTACTACCAAGGATTATACTACCAATGATTCTTACTACCAAGGATTCTACTACCAATGATTCTTACTACCAAGGTTTTTACTACCAATGATTCTTACTACCAAGGATTCTACTACCAATGATTCTTACTACCAAGGATTCTACTACCAATGATTCTTACTACCAAGGATTCTACAACCAAGGATTCTACTACCAAGGATTCTACTACCAATAATTCTTACTACCAAGGATTCTACTACCAATGATTCTTACTACCAAGGATTCTTACTACCAAGGATTCTACAACCAAGGATTCTACTACCAATGATTCTACTACCAATGAGTCTTACTACCAAGGATTCTTACAACCAATGATTCTTACTACCAAGGATTCTACAACCAAGGATTCTACAACCAAGGATCCTACTACCAAGGATTCTACTACCAAGGATTCTTACTACCAAGGATTCTTACTACCAATGATTCTTACTACCAAGGATTCTACAACAAGGATTCTACTACCAAGGATTCTTACTACCAAGGATTCTACAACCAATGATTCTTACTACCATGGTTTTTACTACCAATGATTCTTACTACCAAGGATTCTACTACCAATGATTCTTACTACCAAGGATTCTACTACCAATGATTCTTACTACCAAGGATTCTACTACCAAGGTTTTTACTACCAATGATTCTACTACCAATGATTCTACTACCAATGAGTCTTACGACCAAGGATTCTTACAAACAATGATTCTTACTACCAAGGATTCTACAACCAAGGATTCTACTACCAAGGAGTCTACTACCAAGGATTCTTACTACCAAGGATTCTTACTACCAATGATTCTTACTACCAAGGATTCTACAACAAGGATTCTACTACCAAGGATTCTTACTACCAAGGATTCTACAACCAAGGATTCTTACTACCAAGGATTCTACAACCAAGGATTATACTACCAATGATTCTACTACCAAGGATTCTTACTACCAAGGATTCTTACTAGCAAGTATTCTACTACCAATGATTCTACAACCAAGGATTCTTACTACCAAGGATTCTACAACCAAGGATTCTTACTACCAAGGATTCTACAACCAAGGATTCTTACTACCAAGGATTCTACAACCAATGATTCTACTACCAATGATTCTTACTACCAAGGATTCTTACTACCAAGGATTCTACTACCAATGATTCTTACTACCAAGGATTATACTACCAATGATTCTTACTACTAAGGATTCTACTACCAATGATTCTTACTACCAAGGTTTTTACTAGTAATGATTCTTACTACCAAGGATTCTACTACCAATGATTCTTACTACCAATGATTCTACAACCAATGATTCTTACTACCAAGGATTCTACAACCAAGGATTCGTACTACCGAGGATTCTACAACCAAGGATTCTTACTACCAAGTATTCTACAACCAAGGATTCTTACTACCAATGATTCTACAACCAATGATTCTTACTACCAAGGATTCTACAACCAAGGATTCTTACTACCAAGGATTCTACAACCAAGGATTCTACTACCAATGATTCTTACTACCAATGATTCTTACTACCAAGGATTCTACAACAAGGATTCCACTACCAAGGATTCTTACTACCAAGGATTCTACAACCAAGGATTCTACTACCAATGATTCTACTACCAAGGATTCTACTACCAATGATTCTTACTACCAAGGATTCTTACTACCAAGGATTCTACAACCAAGGATTCTACTACCAATGATTCTACTACCAAGGATTCTACAACCAAGGATTCTACTACCAAGGATTCTACTACCAATGATTCTTACTACCAAGGATTCTACTACCAATGATTCTTACTACCAATGATTCTTACTACCAAGGATTCTACTACCAAGGATTCTACTACCAATGATTCTACTACCAATGATTCTACTACCAAGGATTCTACTACCAATGATTCTACTACCAAGGATTCTACTACCAATGATTCTACTACCAATGATTCTTACTACCAAGGATTCTACTACCAATGATTCTTACTACCAATGATTCTTACTACCAATGATTCTACTACCAAGGATTCTACTACCAATGATTCTACTACCAAGGATTCTACAACCAAGGATTCTTACTACCAATGATTCTACAACCAAGGATTCTTACTACCAATGATTCTACTACCAAGGATTCTACTACCAAGGATTCTTACTACCAATGATTCTACTTCCAAGGATTCTACTACCAAGGATTCTTACTACCAAGGATTCTACTACCAAGGATTCTTACTACCAAGGATTCTACAACCAAGGATTCTTACTACCAAGGATTCTTACTACTAAGGATTCTTACTGACATGGATTCTACAACCAAGGATTCTTACTACTAAGGATTCTTACTGACATGGATTCTACAACCAAGGATTCTTACTACTAAGGATTATACTACCAATGATTCTTACTACCAAGGATTCTACTACCAATGATTCTTACTACCAATGTTTTTACTACCAATGATTCTTACTACCAAGGATTCTACTACCAATGATTCTTACTACCAAGGATTCTACTACCAATGATTCTTACTGCCAAGGATTCTACTACCAAGGATTCTACTACCAAGGATTCTTACTACCAAGGATTCTTACTACCAAGGATTCTACTACCAATGATTCTTACTACCAAGGATTCTACTACCAAGGTTTTTACTACCAATGATTCTACTACCAATGATTCTACTACCAATGAGTCTTACTACCAAGGATTCTTACAACCAATGATTCTTACTACCAAGGATTCTACAACCAAGGATTCTACTACCAAGGATTCTACTACCAAGGATTCTACTACCAAGGATTCTTACTACCAAGGATTCTTACTACCAATGATTCTTACTACCAAGGATTCTACAACAAGGATTCTACTACCAAGGATTCTTACTACCAAGGATTCTACAACCAAGGATTCTTACTACCAAGGATTCTACAACCAAGGATTCTACTACCAATGATTCTACTACCAAGGATTCTTACTACCAAGGATTCTACTACCAATGATTCTTACTACCAATGATTCTTACTACCAATGATTCTACAACCAAGGATTCTACTACCAATGATTCTTACTACCAAGGATTCTACTACCAAGGATTCTACTACCAATGATTCTTACTACCAAGGATTCTACTACCAATGATTCTTACTACCAAGGATTCTACTACCAATGATTCTTACTACCAATGATTCTACTACCAAGGATTCTACTACCAAGGATTCTACTACCAATGATTCTTACTACCAAGGATTCTACTACCAAGGATTCTACTACCAATGATTCTTACTACCAATGATTCTACTACCAAGGATTCTTACTACCAAGGATTCTACTACCAAGGATTCTACTACCAATGATTCTTACTACCAAGGATTCTACTACCAATGATTATACTACTAAGGATTCTTACTGCTCAACCCTCACTAATACACCCGTCCAAGCCCCATCCTGTAACCTAAGAGGCATGCACCAGATGCTCAGCATGCTCTGCTCAACCAAATGGTCTGAAACTAAACCACACAAATAACAACACTGGACACTATGGAACACAAAGCTTTAACTATCTCATCCTGGAATATACAAGGTCAGAGGTCATCTGCCTTTGGCCTAAAGATCAGGAACCCAGACTTTACCAAATAAATTGTCATCCTACAAGAAACAAGGTAGACGAGGAGACGGACCCACTGGTTGTCCTCTAGGTTACAGAGAGCTGGTAGTCCCATCCACCACACTACCAGGTTGGTGGTATAGAGGAGACGGACCCACTGGTTACCCTCTAGGTTACAGAGAGCAGGTAGTCCCATCCACCACACTACCAGGTGGGTGGTATAGAGGAGACGGACCCACTGGTTACCCTCTAGGTTACAGAGAGCTGGTATTCCCATCCACCACACTACCAGGTGGGTGGTATAGAGGAGATGGACCCACTGGTTGTCCTCTAGGTTACAGAGAGCTGGTAGTCCCATCCACCACACTACCAGGTGGGTGGTATAGAGGAGACAGACCCACTGGTTGTCCTCTAGGTTACAGAGAGCTGGTATTCCCATCCACCACACTACCAGGTGGGTGGTATAGAGGAGATGGACCCACTGGTTGTCCTCTAGGTTACAGAGAGCTGGTAATCCCATCCACCACACTACCAGGTGGGTGGTATAGAGGAGACAGACCCACTGGTTGACCTCTAGGTTACAGAGAGCTGGTAGTCCCTTCCACCACACTACCAGGTGGGTGGTATAGAGGAGATGGACCCACTGGTTGTCCTCTAGGTTACAGAGAGCTGGTAGTCCCATCCACCACACTACCAGGTGGGTGGTATAGAGGAGACAGACCCACTGGTTGACCTCTAGGTTACAGAGAGCTGGTAGTCCCATCCACCACACTACCAGGTGGGTGGTATAGAGGAGATGGACCCACTGGTTGTCCTCTAGGTTACAGAGAGCTGGTAGTCCCATCCACCACACTACCAGGTGGGTGGTATAGAGGAGATGGACCCACTGGTTACCCTCTAGGTTACAGAGAGCTGGTAGTCCCATCCACCACACTACCAGGTGGGTGGTATAGAGGAGACAGACCCACTGGTTGCCCTCTAGGTTACAGAGAGCTGGTAGTCCCATCCACCACACTACCAGGTGGGTGGTATAGAGGAGACGGACCCACTGGTTGTCCTCTAGGTTACAGAGAGCTGGTAGTCCCATCCACCACACTACCAGGTGGGTGGTATAGAGGAGATGGACCCACTGGTTGTCCTCTAGGTTACAGAGAGCTGGTAGTCCCATCCACCACACTACCAGGTGGGTGGTATAGAGGAGATGGACCCACTGGTTGTCCTCTAGGTTACAGAGAGCTGGTATTCCCATCCACCACACTACCAGGTGGGTGGTATAGAGGAGATGGACCCACTGGTTGTCCTCTAGGTTACAGAGAGCTGGTATTCCCATCCACCACACTACCAGGTGGGTGGTATAGAGGAGATGGACCCACTGGTTGTCCTCTAGGTTACAGAGAGCTGGTAGTACAATCCACCACACTACCAGGTGGGTGGTATAGAGGAGATGGACCCACTGGTTGTCCTCTAGGTTACAGAGAGCTGGTAGTCCCATCCACCACACTACCAGGTGGGTGGTATAGAGGAGATGGACCCACTGGTTGTCCTCTAGGTTACAGAGAGCTGGTAGTCCCATCCACCACACTACCAGGTGGGTGGTATAGAGGAGACAGACCCACTGGTTGACCTCTAGGTTACAGAGAGCTGGTAGTCCCATCCACCACACTACCAGGTGGGTGGTATAGAGGAGACGGACCCACTGGTTGTCCTCTAGGTTACAGAGAGCTGGTAGTCCCATCCACCACACTACCAGGTGGGTGGTATAGAGGAGACAGACCCACTGGTTGACCTCTAGGTTACAGAGAGCTGGTAGTCCCTTCCACCACACTACCAGGTGGGTGGTATAGAGGAGATGGACCCACTGGTTGTCCTCTAGGTTACAGAGAGCTGGTAGTCCCATCCACCACACTACCAGGTGGGTGGTATAGAGGAGACAGACCCACTGGTTGACCTCTAGGTTACAGAGAGCTGGTAGTCCCATCCACCACACTACCAGGTGGGTGGTATAGAGGAGATGGACCCACTGGTTGTCCTCTAGGTTACAGAGAGCTGGTAGTCCCATCCACCACACTACCAGGTGGGTGGTATAGAGGAGATGGACCCACTGGTTACCCTCTAGGTTACAGAGAGCTGGTAGTCCCATCCACCACACTACCAGGTGGGTGGTATAGAGGAGACAGACCCACTGGTTGCCCTCTAGGTTACAGAGAGCTGGTAGTCCCATCCACCACACTACCAGGTGGGTGGTATAGAGGAGATGGACCCACTGGTTGTCCTCTAGGTTACAGAGAGCTGGTAGTCCCATCCACCACACTACCAGGTGGGTGGTATAGAGGAGATGGACCCACTGGTTGTCCTCTAGGTTACAGAGAGCTGGTAGTCCCATCCACCACACTACCAGGTGGGTGGTATAGAGGAGACGGACCCACTGGTTGTCCTCTAGGTTACAGAGAGCTGGTATTCCCATCCACCACACTACCAGGTGGGTGGTATAGAGGAGATGGACCCACTGGTTGTCCTCTAGGTTACAGAGAGCTGGTATTCCCATCCACCACACTACCAGGTGGGTGGTATAGAGGAGATGGACCCACTGGTTGTCCTCTAGGTTACAGAGAGCTGGTAGTCCCATCCACCACACTACCAGGTGGGTGGTATAGAGGAGATGGACCCACTGGTTGTCCTCTAGGTTACAGAGAGCTGGTAGTCCCATCCACCACACTACCAGGTGGGTGGTATAGAGGAGATGGACCCACTGGTTGTCCTCTAGGTTACAGAGAGCTGGTAGTCCCATCCACCACACTACCAGGTGGGTGGTATAGAGGAGATGGACCCACTGGTTGTCCTCTAGGTTACAGAGAGCTGGTATTCCCATCCACCACACTACCAGGTGGGTGGTATAGAGGAGATGGACCCACTGGTTGTCCTCTAGGTTACAGAGAGCTGGTAGTCCCATCCACCACACTACCAGGTGGGTGGTATAGAGGAGACGGACCCACTGGTTGTCCTCTAGGTTACAGAGAGCTGGTAGTCCCATCCACCACACTACCAGGTGGGTGGTATAGAGGAGACGGACCCACTGGTTGTCCTCTAGGTTACAGAGAGCTGGTAGTCCCATCCACTACACTACCAGGTGGGTGGTATAGAGGAGATGGACCCACTGGTTGTCCTCTAGGTTACAGAGAGCTGGTAGTCCCATCCACCACACTACCAGGTGGGTGGTATAGAGGAGACGGACCCACACTACCAGGTGTGAAACAGGGCAGAGACTCAGTGGGTATGCTAATTTGGTATAGAGCAGACCTAACACACTATATTAACCAAATGACATTTAAAATGTAATCTACATAATCCCAAAAGTAATGATTTATCATTAAAGGGGCATAAACAACATCTAATAATGCTGCATACTCAAAGAAAGGTTAAAACCTCACATTTCTGGTACTTTTTTAAAATAAATTGTTGAGGATTAGTTACTTTTGAGGACACAAGAACAAGAACACATTACAAATATGATTAAAATATGAAATATGAAATATGATACATTTCCTATTCAACAAAAATGTATGAATAAGGGTTGAAAGACATGATTTCTAAATATAGTATAATCAAATTATAAAATGACTGACTATAATATTTCACCTTCCTTATAACTGTAACATATATATTTTTATGTTTAGTGTTTGAGAAAATGTGCATATTTTCTCTCCTGATCAGTAGGTGCAAACCTGGTCAAGAACTACAGGAAACGTATGATCTCTGTAATTGCAAACAAAGGTTTCTGTACCAAATATTAAGTTCTGCTTTTCTGATGTATCAAATACTTATGTCATGCAATAAAATGCAAATGAATTACTTAAAAATCATACAATGTGATTTTTTTTTTAGATTCCATCTCTCACAGTTGAAGTGTACCTATGATAACAATTACAGACCTCTACATGCTTTGTAAGTAGGAAAACCTACAAAATCGGCAGTGTATCAAATACTTGTTCTCCCAACTGTATATTTTTAGTATTTAATTCTTTTTAATCGCAGCTCTGCAGGAGGCCTTTTGGTAGGCAGTCATTGTAAATAATAATTTGTTCTTAACGGACTTTCCTAGTTAAATAAATGTTCAATAAAAAAATAAAATAATTAAAATAAAAAAAGTTCAAACTTAATGGCTGTAAATAGTCAGAAGAGCGAATTAAATCTCAGCTTCAAGTGGTTTCAGGTTTCAATTCCTTCGTCACACAGGCTAAACAATACTACTGTGTCCTTGGGAACGAGGGCTATCGCTCAATCATTTTGATCTACGGTGTCCACAGATTTATAACCAAAATGTCGGTACCAGAACCACGCAAGTTTCTGAACAGGGGACCTTACAACTAACAAAAACACATCTTGTTTTCATTTCTGGACCTTTTGGAGTGAAACATAGTTTACTATTAAAAATCCTATTTTCCCCTAACCTTTAACCCCTAACCTTTAACCCCTAACCCTTAACCTCTAACCTTTAACCCCTAACCTTTAACCCCTAACCTTTAACCCCCAACCCTTAACCTCTAACCTTTAACCCCTAAACGTTAACCCTTAACCCCTAACCCTTAACCCCTAACCTTTAACCCCTAACCCTTAACCCCTAACCCTTAACCCCTAACCTTTAACCCCTAACCCTTAACCTCTAACCTTTAACCCCTAACCTTTAACCCCTAACCTTTAACCCCCAACCCTTAACCTCTAACCTTTAACCCCTAAACGTTAACCCCTAACCCTTAACCCCTAACCCTTAAACCCTAACCTTTAACCCCTAACCCTTAACCTAACCTTTAAGCTTCAAATATAATTTGAACAAATTCAGGACCTGAAAAAAGTTCTGACTTCTAAAACAGTTCCTGTTTTCCTACCTTGTCAGGACATTAAGGTGAAATGTTAAACACACACCCACACACACACACACACACACACACACACACACACACACACACACACACACACACACACACACACACACACACACACACACACACACACACACACACTAACCGTATAGAAAGCAAAGGCCGCCAGTATCAGTCCCAGGACAGTTTTCCTCCTCCTTGGTGACGCGATGAATAACAGATACACACCCTGAAACCGACCAATCAGGGCTTCTCGTTGGAGAAAGCGTGCTGAGCCCGCCCCAAAAGGTGTCGGTGATGATGATGGTGATGAAGATGAGTCTGTGTGCGAGGGTCTCTCCACAGTCTCCTGCAGTACCCACGCTGTGTATACCAGGTTGATCAGGTGTAGTACGGCTGCTGTGATGAACGGCCAGGTGAACCCTGCTGTCTGAATATAGAACCCAGTACACAGAGAGGCTAGCCCTGACAACACACCTAGCAACATCTCCAAGGCTGCCATACGCACTGTACGACCCCCACCCTTACCCCAGTCTCTCTCTCTACTCCCTCCGTCTCTGTCTCCCTGTCCATCGCTCTCTCTGTCTCTCCCTCTGTCTCTGCCTCCGTCTCTCCCTCTGTCTCCCTGTCCATCGCTCTCTCTGTCTCTCCCTCTGTCTCCCTGTCCATCGCTCTCTCTGTCTCTCCCTCTGTCTCCCTGTCCATCGCTCTCTCTGTCTCTCCCTCTGTCTCCCTGTCCATCGCTCTCTCTGTCTCTCCCTCTGTCTCCCTGTCCATCGCTCTCTCTGTCTCTCCCTCTGTCTCCCTGTCCATCGCTCTCTCTGTCTCTCCCTCTGTCTCCCTGTCCATCGCTCTCTCTGTCTCTCCCTCTGTCTCCCTGTCCATCGCTCTCTCTGTCTCTCCCTCTGTCTCCCTGTCCATCGCTCTCTCCGTCTCTCCCTCTGTCTCCCTGTCCATCGCTCTCTCTGTCTCTCCCTCTGTCTCCCTGTCCATCGCTCTCTCCGTCTCTCCCTCTGTCTCCCTGTCCATCGCTCTCTCTGTCTCTCCCTCTGTCTCTCTCTCCATCTCTCCTTTGTTCTCCCTCTCCACTCCCCCCACTCATACCCCGATCTCTACAGTCATCTCCTCCCCCACCCCTACCTCCCTCACATTGGTAACTCCCCCCATCTCTAGCCCCAATCCCAACAATGTTCATACTCCCAGCCACTTCCTCACACAAATACTTAACCCCACCCCCCTCCACCCCCTCCTCCTCACATAGGTCAGCTATATAGGCAAAACTTCCCCCCAGTAGAGCAGTGGGCCCCCCCATTACCCCAGCCAGGAAAGAGGCCCCTAGCAGGTAACCCAGGCTGAGGGAGAGGTGAGACACGGTTGCATAGCACAGAGCAAATAACAGCTCGCCCACCAGTGGGGGCACTAGAGCTACCTAGAGATGGAGGGATGAGGGAGGGATGAGGGATGGAGGGGGACAAAAGGAGAGAGAAGGGATAAAGATAGACAGAAGAAGAGATAGGGGAGAGAGAGAGACAGAAGAAGAGAGAGGGGGAGAGAGACATTGATAACATAGCAATTAGGAACCTCACACACAGACCAATTAATATTTGAATCAGTTGTAGAACCCATTTCCCTTTATGGTTGTGAGGTCTGGGGTCCGATCACCAACCAGGAATTCACAAAATGGGCCAAACACCAAATTGAGACTCTGCATGCAGAATTCTGAAAAAATATCCTCAGTGTACAACGTAGAACACCAAATAATGCACGCAGAGCAGAATTAGGCCGATACCCACTAATTATCAAAATCCAGAAAAGAGCCAGTAAATTCTACAACCACCTAAAAGGAAGCGATTCCCAAACCTTCCATAACAAAGCCATCACCTACAGAGAGATGAACCTGGAGAAGAGTCCTCTAAGCAAGCTGGTCCTGGGGCTCTGTTCACAAACACAAACACACCCTACAGAGCCCCAGGACAGCCACACAATTAGACCCAATCAAATCTTGAGAAAACAAAAAGATAATTACTTGACACATTGGAAAGAATTAAAACAAATGAACTGAGCAAACTAGAATGCTATTTGGCCCTAAACAGAGAGTACACAGTGGCAGAATACCTGTCCACTGTGACTGACCCAAACTTAAGGAAAGCTTTGACTATGCATAGCCTTGCTATTGAGAAAGGCCGCCTTAGACAGACATGGCTCTCAAGAGAAGACAGGCTATGTGCTCACTGCCCACAAAATGAGGTGGAAACTGAGCTGCACTTCCTGACCTCCTGCCCAAAATATGACTATATTAGAGACACATATATCCCTCAGATTACACAGATCCACAAAGAATTTGAAAACAAATCCAATTTTGATAAACTCCCATATCTACTGGGTGAAATCCCACAGTGTTCCATCACAGCAGCAAGATGTGTGACCTGCTGCCCCAAGAAAAGGGCAACCAGTGAAAAACAAACACCATTGTAAATACAATCAATATTTGTGTTCATTTAGTTTCCCTTTTGCACTTTAACTATTTGCACATAATATGACATCTGAAATGTCTTTATTTTGGAACTTTAGGGTAATGTTTACTGTAAAAAAACACATTTCACTTGATTTGGCAATGTAAACATATGTTTCCCATGCCAATAAAAACCCTGAATTGAACATGGAATTTAATTCAAAGAAAAAGAGTGTTAAACAAATGAGTACCTATTGAGTACTTATTCCACGGGATGGTTGAGCTAACGTAGGCTAATGCGAATAGCATGAGATTGTAAGTAACAAGAACATTTCCCAGGACAGAGACATATCTGATATTGTCAGAAAGCTTAAATTCTAGTTAATCTTACTGCACTGTACAATTTACAGTAGCTATTACAGTGAAAGAATGCTGTGCTATTGTTTGAGGAGAGTGCACAGTTTTGAACACGAAAAGTTATTAATAAACAAATTAGGCATATTTGGGCAGTCGTGATACAAAATTTTGAACAGAAATACAATTGTTCATTGGATCAGTTTAAACTTTGCACACACATTGATGCCATCTAGTGGCCAAAATCTAAATCGCAGCTGGGCTGGAATAATACATTATGGCCTTTCTCTTGCATTTCAAAGTTGATGGTACAAACAAATGACAAAAAAACGGTTGTTTTTTTCTTTGTATTATATTTTACCAGATCTAATGTGTTATATACTCCTACATTCATTTCACATTTCCATGAACTTCAAAGTGTTTCCTTTCAATTGGTACCAAGAATATGCATATCCTTGCTTCAGGGCTTAAGTTACAGGAAGTTAGATTTGGGGATGTCATTTTAGACCAGAGCCCTATAGAACCACATTCCCTATATATTACACTACTTTAGACCAGAGCCTCATAGAACCCTATTCCCTATATAGTGCACTTGACCAGAGCCCTATAGAACCACATTCCCTATATATTACACTACTTTAGACCAGAGCCTCATAGAACCCTATTCCCTATATAGTGCACTACTTTAGACCAGAGCCCTATAGAACCCTATTCCCTATATATTACACTACTTTAGACCAGAGCCTCATAGAACCCTATTCCCTATTCACCTTTAGACCAGAGCCCTATAGAACCACATTCCCTATGCACTACTTTAGACCAGAGCCCCTATAGCACCCTATTCCCTATTCCCTATATAGTGCACTACTTTAGACCAGAGCCCTATGGCACCACTATTCCCTATATATTCCCTATATAGTGCACTACTTTAGACCAGAGCCCTATGGAACCCTATTCCCTATATAGTGCACTACTTTAGACCAGAGCCCTATAGAACCCTATTCCCTATATAGTGCACTACTTTAGACCAGAGCCCTATGGCACCCTATTCCCTATATAGTGCACTACTTTAGACCAGAGCCCTATAGTGCACCCTATTCCCTATTCCCTATATAGTGCACTACTTTAGACCAGAGCCCTATGGCACCCTATTCCCTATTCCTATAGTGCACTACTTTAGACCAGACCCTATTCCCTAGATAGCCCTTTAGACCAGGCACCCTATTCCCTATATAGTGCACTACTTTAGACCAGAGCCCTATGGCACCCTATTCCCTATATAGTGCACTACTTTATACCCTATTCCCTATATAGAGCCCTATGGCACTGTATTCCCTATATAGTGCACTACTTTAGACCAGAGCCCTATGGCACCCTATTCCCTATATAGTGCACTACTTTATACCAGAGCCCTATGGCACCCTATTCCCTATATAGTGCACTACTTTAGAACAGAGCTCTATGGCACCCTATTCCCTACATATAGTGCACTACTTTATACCAGAGCCCTATGGCACCCTATTCCCTATATAGTGCACTGGTTTAGACCAGAGAATATAGGAGAATAGGATGCCATTTGGGATGTAGCCACAGTAAATGTCATACTTGTATTACCTTCCTGCCACGGTGGTCGCTGTAGGAGACCAGGAGTAGGGAGGAGAGGAGACTAGGGAAAAGGAAACACAGCTCACTGTAGAAGAGAAACAGAGACGCCTCCTTCTGGATCTCCTGTATGGGGTAGGGGAGGGTGGAGGAGAGGAGAGGAGAGGGGAGAGGAGAGGCGAGAGGAGGGGGCAGGAGAGGGGAGGGGAGGGTGGAGGAGGAGGGAGAGGAGAGAGGGGGAGAGGAGAGGAGAGGAGAGAGATGAGAGAGGGAGGAGAGGAGAGGGGAGAGGGAGAGAGGGGGGGAGGAGGGGGAGGAGAGGGGGAGAGGAGAGGAGAGGGGAGGGAGAGGGGAGAGGGGGGAGAGAGAGGAGGGGAGGAGAGGGGAGGGGGAGGAGAGAGGAGGGGGAGGGGGGAGGGAGAGGGGAGGGAGGAGGAGAGAGGAGGGGGAGGAGAGGGGAGGGGGAGGAGAGGGGAGAGGAGAGAGGAGGGAGAGAACGGAACAATTTGAAACAGATTTTTCCTGGTCTTTCAGTTACAGTATTTATTCACACAAAAGAAGACAAATAAAAGACGACTTAATTTAATGATTATTGCTGTTTGAATTGAATGTTAGTAATTGTATTTGTGGTGTTTGAAGATGGAGTGTTGATCCTGTAATTTGTAGTTTATTTTATTTTGTATTGATCATTTGGAATTTGTTGTAATGTTGTCCTCGTTGCACAGCTGTAAATGACCGGTCTCAATGGGTTGAATAGATTAAAGTTACAAATAAAACAAATACATTTAGCAGATAAAACTAGTTAAAGAGGTAGGTTAGCCCCCCCCTCCCTCTCCCACCTGGTGAATGGAGCTGACGTTGGTGCTGCTGTCAGAGCAGTGGGTGTAGTTCATCTGTGTAGGGTAGGGGGCACCGGTGAGCTGCTGCCACAGCCTCCTGTAGACATACTGCTGGATGAGGGGGTACAGCATGAACATGGAGAAGGCATAGACACCAACCACTGGCTCTATCAGGAACACACGGACCATCATTAACCTAGTGAAGGAGAGAGAGAGAGAGAGAGAGAGAGAGAGAGAGAGAGAGAGAGAGAGAGAGAGAGAGACAGAGAGACAAAGAGAGAGAGAGAGAGAGAGTCTATACAGAGAGAGAGAGAGAGAGAGGGAGAGAGAGAGAGAAAGAGAGATTCAGACAGAGAGAGACAGAGAGAGAGAGAGACAGAGAGAGAGAGAGAGACAGAGAGAGAGAGAGAGAGAGAGAGAGAGAGAGAGAGAGAGAGAGAGAGAGAGTGAGCAAGAGAGAGAGAGACAGAGACAGAGACAGAGACAGAGACAGAGAGAGAGATTTTTCCTCCTTGTGTAGCTGCCTGGTTATTGGCCGATCATTATAAATGTCCTACTTGTGTAGCTGCCTGGCTATTGGTCCATCATTATAAATGTCCTACTTGTGTAGCTGCCTGGCTATTGGCCAATCATTATAAATGTCCTCCTTGTGTAGCTGCTATTGGCCAATCATTATAAATGTCCTCCTTCAGTTGCTGGTACTGGTTGTCCTTTAGGGTTAGGCCCCTTTTTTCTCCACTTCCTGTCTGATTGATGTGCCCAAAGCAAACTGCCTGTTGCTCAGGCCCTGAAGCCAGGAAATGCATATAATTGGTACCATTGGAATGACGTTTGTAGAAATGTTAAGATAAGGTAGGAGACGATAACACAATAGATATAGTAGGAGAAATCCAAAGAAAAAACAACCAGATTTTTTTGGGGAGTGAGCCAATGCTCTTACAATGGACTCTACAGCCTCCACATTGACTCTGTACCATAACACCCTGTATATAGCCTCCACATTGACTCTGTACCGGTACCCCCTGTATATAGCCTCCACATTGACTCTGTACCGGTACCCCCTGTATATAGCCTCCACATTGACTCTGTACCGGAACCCCCTGTATATAGCCTCCACATTGACTCTGTACCGTAACACCCTGTATATAGCCTCCACATTGACTCTGTACCGTAACACCCTGTATATAGCCTCCACATTGACTCTGTACCGTAATACCCTGTATATAGCCTCCACATTGACTCTGTACCGTAATACCCTGTATATAGCCTCCACATTGACTCTGTACCGTAACACCCTGTATATAGCCTCCACATTGACTCTGTACCGTAATACCCTGTATATAGTCTCCACATTGACTCTGTACCGTATTACCCTGTATATAGTCTCCACATTGACTCTGTACCGTAATACCCTGTATATAGCCTCCACATTGACTCTGTACCGTAATTCACCCTGTATATAGTCTCCACATTGACTCTGTACCGTAATACCCTGTATATAGCCTCCACATTGACTCTGTACCGTAATACCCTGTATATAGCCTCCACATTGTCTCTGTACCGTAATACCCTGTATATAGCCTCCACATTGTCTCTGTACCGTAATACCCTGTATATAGCCTCCACATTGACTCTGTACCGTAATACCCTGTATAGCCTCCACATTGACTCTGTACCGTAACACCCTGTATATAGCCTCCACATTGACTCTACCGTAATACCCTGTATATAGCCTCCACATTGACTCTGTACTACTACACCTGTATTCAGCATTTTCCTGTAGGTCTACTACACCTGTATATTTCACTGCTACTACACCTGTTGTACATATTCACATTGACTCTGTACCGTAATACCCTGTATATAGCCTCCACATTGACTCTGTACCGTAACACCCTGTGTCTAGCCTCCACATTGACTCTGTGTTGCTACCCCTGTTGTATATAGCCTCCACATTGACTCTGTACCGGTACCCCTGTATATAGCCTCCACATTGACTCTGTACCGTAACACCTGTATATAGCCTCCACATTGACTCTGTACCGTAACACCCCTGTATATAGCCTCCACATTGACTCTGTACCGTAACACCCTGTATATAGCCTCCACATTGACTCTGTACCGTAATACCCTGTATATAGCCTCCATTGACTCTGTACCGTAACACCCTGTATATAGCCTCCACATTGACTCTGTACCGTAATACCACCTGTATATAGCCTCCACATTGACTCTGTACCGTAACTACCCTGTATATAGCCTCCACATTGACTCTGTACCGTAATAACCTGTATATAGCCTCCACATTGACAGCATCTGTACCGTAATACCCTGTATATAGCCTCCACATTGACTCTGTACTGTAATACCCTGTATATAGCCTCCACATTGACTCTGTACCATAATACCCTGTATATAGCCTCCACATTGACTCTGTACCGTAACACCCTGTTGTATAGCCTCACTATTTTATTGCTGCTCTTGAACTATTTCTTACACCTTTTATTTACATTTTTTCTACTACACCTGACACTTATTTTTCTTAAAACTGCATGGTTGGTTAAGTGCTTGTCAGTAAGCATTTCACTGTGAGGTCTACTACACCTGTTGTATTCAGCATTTCACTGTAAGGTCTACTACACCTGTTGTATTCAGCATTTCACTGTAAGGTCTACTACACCTGTTGTATTCAGCATTTCACTGTAAGGTCTACTACACCTGTTGTATTCAGCATTTCACTGTGAGGTCTACTACACCTGTTGTATTCAGCATTTCACTGTAAGGTCTACCACACCTGTTGTATTCAGCATTTCACTGTAAGGTCTACTACACCTGTTTTATTCAGCATTTCACTGTGAGGTCTACTACACCTGTTGTATTCAGCATTTCACTGTAATGTCTA
>NC_068426.1:467500-502500 GCF_023373465.1 Oncorhynchus keta
AACATAGAGCCTTATAGTGTGATCAGTAGAACATAGAGCCTCATAGTGTGATAAGGAGAGCCTCATAGTGTGATCAGTATAACATAGAGCCATATAGTGTGATCAGTAGAACATAGAGCCTCATAGTGTGATCAGGAGAGCCTCATAGTGTGATCAGTAGAACATAGAGCTTTATAGTGTGATCAGTAGAACATAGAACCTTATAGTGCGATCAGTATAACATAGAGCCTTATAGTGTGATCAGTATAACATAGAGCCGTATAGTGTGATCAGTATAATATAGAGCCTTATAGTGTGATCAGTATAACATAGAGCCTCATAGTGTGATCAGTAGAACATAGAGCCTTATAGTGTGATCAGTAGAACATAGAACCTTATAGTGCGATCAGTATAACATAGAGCATTATAGTGTGATCAGTAGAACATAGAGCTTTATAGTGTGATCAGTAGAACATAGAACCTTATAGTGTGATCAGTAGAACATAGAACCTTATAGTGCGATCAGTATAACATAGAGCGTTATAGTGTGATCAGTATAACATAGAGCATTATAGTGTGATCAGTAGAACATAGAACCTTATAGTGTGATCAGTAGATCCTTATAGTGTGATCAGTAGAACATAGAACCTTATAGTGTGATCAGTAGATCCTTATAGTGTGATCAGTAGAACATAGAACCGTATAGTGTGATCAGTAGATCCTTATAGTGTGATCAGCAGAACATAGAACCTTATAGTGTGATCAGTAGAACATAGAGCCTTATAGTGTGATCAGTAGAACATAGAGCCTGATATTGTGATCAGGAGAGCCTTATAGTGTGATCAGTAGAACATAGAGCCTTATAGTGTGATCAGTAGAACATAGAGCCTTATAGTGTGATCAGTAGAACATAGAGCCTTATAGTGTGATCAGTAGAACATAGAGCCTCATAGTGTGATCAGTAGAACATAGAGCCTCAGAGTGTGATCAGTAGAGCCTTATAGTGTGATCAGTAGAAAATAGAGCCATATAGTGTGATCAGTAGAACATAGAGCCTCAGAGTGTGATCAGTAGAGCCTTATAGTGTGATCAGTAGAGCCTTATAGTGTGATCAGTTGAACATAGAGCCTTATAGTGTGATCAGTAGAACATAGAGCCTTATAGTGTGATCAGTAGAACATAGAGCCTCATAGTGTGATCAGTAGAACATAGAGCCTCATAGTGTGATCAGTAGAGCCTTATAGTGTGATCAGTAGAAAATAGAGCCATATAGTGTGATCGGTAGAGCCTTATAGTGTGATCAGTAGAGCCTTATAGTGTGATCAGTTGAACATAGAGCCTTATAGTGTGATCAGTAGAACATAGAGCCTTATAGTGTGATCAGTAGAACATAGAGCCTGATATTGTGATCAGGAGAGCCTTATAGTGTGATCAATAGAACATAGAGCCATATAGTATGATCACTAGAGCATTATAGTGTGATCAGTAGAACATAGAGCCTTATAGTGTGATCACTAGAGCATTATAGTGTGATCAGTAGAACATAGAGCCTTATAGTGTGATCAGTAGAACATAGAGCCTCATAGTGTGATCAGTTTAACATAGAGCCTCATAGTGTGATCAGTATAACATAGAGCCTCATAGTGTGATCAGTATAACATAGAGCCTCATAGTGTGATCAGGAGAGCCTCATAGTGTGATCAGTAGAACATAGAGCTTTATAGTGTGATCTGTAGAACATAGAACCTTATAGTGTGATCAGTATAACATAGAGCCTTATAGTGTGATCAGTATAACATAGAGCCTTATAGTGTGATCAGTATAATATAGAGCCTTATAGTGTGATCAGTATAACATAGAGCCTCATAGTGTGATCAGTAGAACATAGAACCTTATAGTGCGATCAGTATAACATAGAGCATTATAGTGTGATCAGTAGAACATAGAGCTTTATAGTGTGATCAGTAGAACATAGAACCTTATAGTGTGATCAGTAGAACATAGAGCCTCATAGTGTGATCAGTAGAACATAGAGCCTTATAGTGTGATCAGTAGAACATAGAACCTTATAGTGCGATCAGTATAACATAGAGCGTTATAGTGTGATCAGTATAACATAGAGCATTATAGTGTGATCAGTAGAACATAGAACCTTATAGTGTGATCAGTAGATCCTTATAGTGTGATCAGTAGAAGATAGAACCTTATAGTGTGATCAGTAGATCCTTATAGTGTGATCAGTAGAACATAGAACCTTATAGTGTGGTCAGTAGATCCTTATAGTGTGATCAGTAGAACATATAACCTTATAGTGTGATCAGTAGAACATAGAGCGTTATAGTGTGATCAGTATAACATAGAGCATTATAGTGTGATCAGTAGAACATAGAGCCTCAGAGTGTGATCAGTAGAGCCTTATAGTGTGATCAGTAGAAAATAGAGCCATATAGTGTGATCGGTAGAGCCTTATAGTGTGATCAGTAGAGCCTTATAGTGTGATCAGTAGAGCCTTATAGTGTGATCAGTTGAACATAGAGCCTTATAGTGTGATCAGTAGAACATAGAGCCTTATAGTGTGATCCGTAGAACATAGAGCCTCAGAGTGTGATCAGTAGAGCCTTATAGTGTGATCAGTAGAGCCTTATAGTGTGATCAGTTGAACATAGAGCCTTATAGTGTGATCAGTAGAACATAGAGCCTTATAGTGTGATCAGTAGAACATAGAGCCTCATAGTGTGATCAGTAGAACATAGAGCCTCAGAGTGTGATCAGTAGAGCCTTATAGTGTGATCAGTAGAAAATAGAGCCATATAGTGTGATCGGTAGAGCCTTATAGTGTGATCAGTAGAGCTTTATAGTGTGATCAGTTGAACATAGAGCCTTATAGTGTGATCAGTAGAACATAGAGCCTTATAGTGTGATCAGTAGAACATAGAGCCTGATATTGTGATCAGGAGAGCCTTATAGTGTGATCAGTAGAACATAGAGCCATATAGTGTGATCACTAGAGCATTATAGTGTGATCAGTAGAACATAGAGCCTTATAGTGTGATCACTAGAGAATTATAGTGTGATCAGTAGAACATAGAGCCTTATAGTGTGATCAGTAGAACATAGAGCCTCATAGTGTGATCAGTTTAACATAGAGCCTCATAGTGTGATCAGTATAACATAGAGCCTCATAGTGTGATCAGTATAACATAGAGCCTCATAGTGTGATCAGTTTAACATAGACCCATATAGTGTGATCACTAGAGCCTTATAGTGTGATCAGTATAACATAGAGCCTCATAGTGTGATCAGTATAACATAGAGCCTTATAGTGTGATCAGTATAACATAGAGCCTTATAGTGTGATCAGTATAACATAGAGCCTCATAGTGTGATCAGGATAACATAGAGCCTCATAGTGTGATCAGTATAACATAGAGCCTCATAGTGTGATCAGGATAACATAGAGCCTCATAGTGTGATCAGTATAACATAGAGCCTCATAGTATGATCAGTATAACATAGAGCCTCATAGTGTGATCAGTATAACATAGAGCCTCATAGTGTGATCAGTATAACATAGAGCCTCATAGTGTGATCAGTAGAGCCTTATAGTGTGATCAGTAGAGCCTCATAGTGTGATCAGTAGAGCCTTATAGTGTGATCAGTAGAGCCTTATAGTGTGATCAGTAGAGCCTCATAGTGTGATCAGGATAACATAGAGCCTCATAGTGTGATCAGTATAACATAGAGCCTCATAGTATGATCAGTATAACATAGAGCCTCATAGTGTGATCAGTATAACATAGAGCCTCATAGTGTGATCAGTAGAACATAGAGCCTCATAGTGTGATCAGTTTAACATAGAGCCTTATAGTGTGATCAGTAGAACATAGAGCCTTATAGTGTGATCAGTAGAACATAGAGCCTTATAGTGTGATCAGTAGAACATAGAGCCTCATAGTGTGATCAGTAGGACATAGAGCCTCATAGTGTGATCAGTATAACATAGAGCCTCATAGTGTGATCAGTATAACATAGAGCCTTATAGTGTGATCAGTATAACATAGAGCCTTATAGTGTGATCAGTATAACATAGAGCCTCATAGTGTGATCAGGATAACATAGAGCCTCATAGTGTGATCAGTATAACATAGAGCCTCATAGTATGATCAGTATAACATAGAGCCTCATAGTGTGATCAGTATAACATAGAGCCTCATAGTGTGATCAGTATAACATAGAGCCTCATAGTGTGATCAGTATAACATAGAGCCTCATAGTGTGATCAGTAGAGCCTTATAGTGTGATCAGTAGAGCCTCATAGTGTGATCAGTAGAGCCTTATAGTGTGATCAGTAGAGCCTTATAGTGTGATCAGTAGAGCCTCATAGTGTGATCAGTATAACATAGAGCCTCATAGTGTGATCAGTATAACATAGAACCTCATAGTGTGATCAGTATAACATAGAGCCTCATAGTGTGATCAGTATAACATAGAGCCTCATAGTGTGATCAGTATAACATAGAGCCTTATAGTGTGATCAGTAGAACATAGAGCCTTATAGTGTGATCAGTAGAACATAGAGCCTCATAGTGTGATCAGTTTAACATAGACCCATATAGTGTGATCACTAGAGCCTTATAGTGTGATCAGTATAACATAGAGCCTCATAGTGTGATCAGTATAACATAGAGCCTCATAGTGTGATCAGTATAACATAGAGCCTCATAGTGTGATCAGTTTAACATAGACCCATATAGTGTGATCACTAGAGCCTTATAGTGTGATCAGTATAACATAGAGCCTCATAGTGTGATCAGTATAACATAGAGCCTCATAGTGTGATCAGTATAACATAGAGCCTCATAGTGTGATCAGTTTAACATAGACCCATATAGTGTGATCACTAGAGCCTTATAGTGTGATCAGTATAACATAGAGCCTCATAGTGTGATCAGTATAACATAGAGCCTCATAGTGTGATCAGTATAACATAGAGCCTCATAGTGTGATCAGTATAACATAGAGCCTCATAGTGTGATCAGTAGAACATAGAGCCTCATAGTGTGATCAGTATAACATAGAGCCTTATAGTGTGATCAGTATAACATAGAACCTCATAGTGTGATCAGTATAACATAGAGCCTCATAGTGTGATCAGTATAACATAGAGCCTCATAGTGTGATCAGTATAACATAGAACCTCATAGTGTGATCAGTATAACATAGAGCCTCATAGTGTGATCAGTATAACATAGAGCCTCATAGTGTGATCAGTATAACATAGAGCCTTATAGTGTGATCAGTAGAACATAGAGCCTTATAGTGTGATCAGTAGAACATAGAGCCTCATAGTGTGATCAGTTTAACATAGACCCATATAGTGTGATCACTAGAGCCTTATAGTGTGATCAGTATAACATAGAGCTTTATTTATTTATTTTTTAATAAAAAAAAAAAGTGTGCCTATAGCTCACTATGAAAATATGTTACACAAAATAAATGTTTTTTTTTTGTGGGGGAAGAAAATAAATAGTATGTTTCTAATGTGGTTGCTGTTGACAGTTTAATTCAGGGTAGTTTTAGAAATGGACACAACAGCATAACCCTCTTTTATAATAATGTTTATTAGCTTCATATCCCAGGGGAAAGTGCCAATCAAGACATATGGTTTACATACAGTACATGTGTACTATTCCATTCCTCGTTTGTTTCTAGCGCTTCTATGCTACGGTTACAGTTGACCATTACAAAAAAGGTAAGGAGAGAAGAGAAAGAGAGAGTGGAAGGAAGGAAGGATGGAAGGAAGGAAGGAAGGAAGGAAGGAAGGAAGGAAGGAAGGAAGGAAAGAAGGAAGGAAGGATGGAAGGATGGAAGGAAGGAAGGAAGGAAGGAAGGAAGGAAGGAAGGAAGGATGGATAAAAGGAAGGAAAGAAGGAAGGATGGAAGGAAGGAAGGATGGATGAAAGGAAGGATGGAAGGAAGGAAGGAAGGTAGGTAGGAAGGAAGGAAGGAAGGAAGGAAGGAAGGAAGGAAGGAAGGAAGGAAGGAAGGAAGGAAGGAAGGAAGGAAGGAAGGATGGATGGAAGGAAGGAAGGATGGATGAAAGGAAGGATGGAAGGAAGGAAGGAAGGATGGAAGGAAGGATGAAAGGAAGGATGGAAGGAAGGAAGGATGGAAGGAAGGAAGGATGAAAGGAAGGAAGGAAGGATGGATAAAAGGAAGGAAGGAAGGAAGGATGGATGGTTGGAAGGAAGGAAGGATGAAAGGAAGGAAGGATGAAAGGACGGATGGAAGGATGAAAGGAAGGAAGGATTGGTGGAAGGAAGGAAGGATGAAAGGAAGGAAGGAAGGATGAAAGGAAGGATGGATGAAAGGAAGGATGGAAGGATGAAAGGAATGAAGGATGGATGGAAGGATGGAATGGAAGGAAGGAAGGAAGGATGAAAGACAAAAACATGCTTCTGTTGTGTTGTGTGTGTGTTTTATTTATTTACACCATAATGTACAATCGGAGAAGAAAGACAACGGGTGAAAGGACTTCCTATTGTTCCTCAAAACAAACGGCATAACCGGTTGGACCAGACCACCTTTGTATTCATTATTATTAATTCATATTTATTATTATTTCTTTTGTTTGTATTGAGTCAACATGGACAATAAGTGTTAAGTGTTTTCCTGGACACTGATTAAGCATAGGTCATAGGTCAAAGGAGGGAACTGGGCCTAAATGTGTCATGGTAACCCTGGTTGACCCTGAGTGGTGCTATACAGTCTGCTGAGACATGCTTCTATCTGTTCATCAGTACCTGACCTGCACAACCACTTCAGTCTGTTTCATCTGTCAATCATAAATGTCAACCTATCTCTATGCTATCTCCATGACGTCAACATACAGCCGGTCTGGTGTGTGGTTCCATCTGTTTACCACTGGTACCTGGTCCTGCCTTGACCTGTATGTACCTGGTCCTGACCTGTATGTACCTGGTCCTGCCTTGACCTGTATGTACCTGGTCCTGACCTGTATGTACCTGGTCCTGACCTGACCTGTATGTACCTGGTCCTGACCTGTATGTACCTGGTCCTGCCTTGACCTGTATGTACCTGGTCCTGACCTGTATGTACCTGGTCCTGACCTGTATGTACCTGGTCCTGACCTGTATGTACCTGGTCCTGACCTGGCTAGTTTAATGACCAGGTAGTGGCTAGTTTAATGACCAGGTAGTGGCTAGTTTAATGACCAGGTGGTGGCTAGTTTAATGACCAGGTAGTGGCTAGTTTAATGACCAGGTAGTGGCTAGTTTAATGACCAGGTAGTGGCTAGTTTAATGACCAGGTAGTGGCTAGTTTAATGACCAGGTAGTGGCTAGTTTAATGACCAGGTGGTGGCTAGTTTAATAATATAATAATAATAATAATATATGCCATTTAGCAGACGCTTTTATCCAAAGCGACTTACAGTCATGTGTGCATACATTCTACGTATGGGTGGTCCCGGGAATCGAACCCACTACCCTGGCGTTACAAGCGCCATGCTCTACCAACTGAGCTAATGACCAGGTAGTGGCTAGTTTAATGACCAGGTGGTGGCTAGTTTAATGACCAGGTAGTGGCTAGTATAACAGCAGGTGAGTTTCCCTTATGACCCTCTACGATAGACATTCAGTAGTTCAGCTAGGGAGGTTGCGTCACAAATGGTACACTATATAGTGAACTACCTTTGACAAGGGCCCATAGGTAGTGCACTATGTAGGGAATAGGGTGCAATTTGGGACCCCAATAGATGTCCACAGGACACAGTGGAGAGCCAGTGCAGAACCAGTACCTGATTATAGATATTGATTTCGGATATACAGGCTATAATGTGTGTATAAACAGGAATAAACTGATTACTAAACACAAATAAACTGCTTACTAAACAGGAATAAACTGCTTACTAAACATGAATAAACTGCTTACTAAACATGAATAAACTGCTTACTAAACATGAATAAACTGCTTACTAAACATGAATAAACTGCTTACTAAACATGAATAAACTGCTTACTAAACATGAATAAACTGCTTACTAAACATGAATAAACTGCTTACTAAACATGAATAAACTGCTTACTAAACATGAATAAACTGCACACTAAACAGGAATAAACTGCTTACTAAACATGAATAAACTGCTTACTAAACAGGAATAAACTGCTTACTAAACAGGAATAAACTACTTACTAAACATGAATAAACTGCTTACTAAACATGAATAAACTGCTTACTAAACAGGAATAAACTGCTTACTAAACAGGAATAAACTACTTACTAAACATGAATAAACTGCTTACTAAACATGAATAAACTGCTTACTAAACATGAATAAACTGCTTACTAAACATGTATTAACTTAGAATTACATGGTGGAGCAGTTGACTTTAAAGGACACAGAGAGTTACATATAAGTCAGAAGTTTACATACACTTAGGTTGGAGTCATTAAAACTCGTTATTCAACCACTCCACAAATTTCTTGTTAACAAACTATCATTTTGGCAAGTCAGTTAGGACATCTACTTTGTGCTTGACACAAGTCATTTTCCCAACAATTGTTTACAGACAGATTATTTCACTTATAATTCACTGTATCACAATTCCAGTGGGTCAGAAGTTTACATACAATAAGTTGACTGTGCCTTTAAACAGCCTGGAAATTCCAAAAAATGTTCATAGCTTTAGAAGCTTCTGATAGGCTAATTGACATTATTTAAGTCAATTGGAGATGTACCTGTGGATGTATTTCAAGGCCTACCTTCAAACTCAGTGCCTCTTTGCTTGACATCATGGGACAATCTAAAGAAATCAGCCAAGACCTCCACAAGTCTGGTTCATCCTCGGGAGCAATTGCCAAATGCCTGAAGGTACCACGTTCATCTGTACAAACAATAGTACGCAAGTATAAACACCATGGGACCACGCAGCCGTCATACCGCTCAGGAAGGAGACGCGTTCTGTCTCCTAGAGATGAACGTACTTTGGTGTGAAAAGTGCAAATCAATCCCAGAACAACAGCAAAGGACCTTGTGAAGATGCTGGAGGAAACGGGTACAACAGTATCTATCCACAGTAAAACGAGTCCTATATCGACATAACCTGAAAGGCTGCTAAAGCAAGGAAGAAGCCACTGCTCCAAATCTGCCATAAAAAAGCCAGACTATGGTTTGCAACTGTACATGGGGACAAAGATCGTAGTTTTTGGAGAAATGTCCTCTGTTCTGATGAAACAAAAATATAACTGTTTGGCCATAATGACCATCGTTATGTTTGGAGGAAAAAGGGGGAGACTTGCAAGCCGAAGAACACCATCCCTCCCGTGAAGCACGGGGGTGGCAGCATCATGTTGTGGGGGTGCTTTGCCGCAGGAGGGACTGGTGCACTTCACAAAATAGATGGCATCATGAGGTAGGAAATTTGTGGATATATTGAAGCAACATCTCAAGACCTCAATTAGGAAGTTCTAGCTTCGCAAATGGGTCTTCCAAATGGACAATGACCCCAAGCATACTTCCAAAGTTGTGGCAAAATGGCTTAAGGACAACAAAGTCAAAATATTGGAGTGGCCATCACAAAGCCCTGACCTCAATTCTATAGAACATTTGTGGGCAGAACTGAAAAAGTGTGTGTGAGCAAGGAGGCCTACAAACCTGACTCAGTTACACCAGCTCTGTCATTAGGAATGGGCCAAAATTCACCAAACTTATTGTGGGAAGCTTGTGGAAGGCTACCTGAAACCTTTGACCCAAGTTAAACAATTTAAAGGCAATGTTACCAAATACTAATTGAGTGTATGTAAACTTCTGACCCACTGGGAATGTCAGGAAATAAATAAATAATTCTCTCTACTATTATTCTGACATTTCACATTCTTAAAATAACATGGTGATCCTAACTGACCTAAGACAGGGAATTTTTACGAGGATTAAATTTCAGGAATTGTGAAAAACTGAGTTTAAATGTATTTGGCTAAGGCGTATGTAAACTTCTGACTTCAACTGTAGATAGAGGATATTCAGTAGGGTGAGTAGTTGACTTTAAAGGACACAGAGATTTACATAGATAGAGGACCTTCAGTAGGGTGAGTAGTTGACTTTAAAGGACACAGAGAGTTACATAGATAGAGAACCTTCAGTAGGGTGAGTAGTTGACTTTAAAGGAACACTGGAAACATGTGGGGTTCTACATCATCATGATATATTAGCTTATATAGTAAGTTAGCTTATGTTATACAGTTTGTAACAGAGCACCATTACATTTTAGTACTTTTCAAAGCTGGCTGGTTTGTTTACAAGTTCATATCAAGAGTGCTGAGTTTTGGAGATTCAACCCAACTTTAAAATGACACAGAATCTAAGTGCTACGTTTCCTGAAAACCCCATAAATGTAAACCTGTATACAGATGAACAGAATAAACTGTCCATTTCCTGGTAATATTACAAGAGGCAATAAAAAGTATCAAAACATTCCACCAAAAGACTTGAAAGATTATTAAACCGTTTTAAATCATTCATAGTAAATAGTTATCCTTCAGCATCTTTCAGCGATGTCGTTTTTATACATTTAAAATTACAGAAAGAATCCTAGACGTTTAAAAAAAAAAATGTTTTATAGATCCGACAAGGATGGATTTCTCTACTACGGAGGTCACCGACCTTTTTCAGAGTCCACATGCAAGCTGAGATCTACCGCTCAGATTTTATTTTAACATGACTTAAATAACGGAAGCCTAAAGCAACATTAACCAATTAAAAACAGTTGTCGATCAATGAGGTTTGTACAGTAAGCTAGGGGCCCGATATATTATCACTGCATACGGGCTATGCCTTGACTTGCCTTGACCATGTTATTATTCTGGGACCATTTTGAAATTATATTTAAAAAAAAATGTTGATCTATTACCAGTTTGATCATACACCATTTGTTGTATTACTTGTGATGTTACAGCTGATTGAGCATAATCATATAGTTTGTTTATATGTAATTTTTTACTGGACTGATGCCCTGCATCTGATGGTCAGTCTGAGAGGAGGGAGGGAGCAGTGAGGCTGTCTCTCACCAGGCTCTCCCTCCCTCCCTCCTCTCTCCCTCCCTCCGCTGAGAAAAGGGGACACAGTCTTCCAGCCGATGGCGAAACTTAAGTTGCACGGCATTACTTGTGCCTCGTGCACCAATTCATGTTGTTACTCCTATGATCAGAGGAAGTGAAATATTCCTCTGGGCCGGTCGGATAGGCAGAGTTCTACCTTCAGATACTGTTGTTTTTCATAATTGCCCAAACACTGTCAGAGCTATGTAAACCTTTTCTGTTTCTCTCTCAAGTATTCTACATAATTGTTCTATGAGCCCTATTCAGTCAAAAGCCAGAACCAGGTTTCCTGTATGAGTCATTTGGATCTAGAGACCGTTTCATAATGTAAACATAGTGTTTGTCAATGTCATGAGGAAGACCGTCCTCCTCTTCCTCACTGGAGGAGCCTCCTCTGGTAAAGGGTGTGTTGTTCATCGCCATTAGCCCGATTCCGATCCGATTTATGAGTGAGTAAACGGAACTTAATTCCAATGTTATGCAATTTCATCTCCAAGCGTATTCTGACCTTGAATATATGCACGGGGAAACTCATGTTTCAGCCAGCTATTCGTTAGCGGTAGAGATCGCATAAATTAAGGTGTGGCAGAAGTATGTCTACAGATTCAGTCTACGTATTCTGCCCTTGATTTAATTCATAATTCCACCACCTTTAAACGATTAATAAAATGGAGCAACCTGTCGGTTCCAAGTGTGAAAAACATCTACTTTCTTTTTCTTCTCTCTCCCCCGATTGAAACAGCAACCTTCTTCATGCACTGTAGGGCCTAATGTAAATATCGATAAGAGCTATCGATAAGAGCTTGGTAAATGAGTAATCCGTTTGAATAAGGGGATTGTAAATATAAATGACAATTGTTTTAGATCTATTTTACCTTATCATCGCTGGAGGCAAATGTGAAACCAATCATTTGGCAGCAAACTGAAACATATCAACTTTCCCACAGCGATGTGATGTTTATGAAATGTTGTGCCATTTATGTAGAATTTAAATTGTAGGCCTATGTCCTTTTTAACTTTAAACGTTCACGTCAGCATGTGACCTTTTAACCTTTGGGCAATTTCCAATGTTTTAATTAAATACTTTCATTTTCTTCCTCGCTAAACGCCGTCACGGATGTGTGGTTGATCAAATTGAATGTAAAAAAAAAATGATTAAAAAAAAGACATGTAGGTTAATTAAATCGCTCTGGAGCGGAGCGCCCGAAGCATGACGCAACACTTGCCTGTGTCATTAACACAGTTCCATGGTTAGTGCAGGCAATAGACAAGGGTGTAACCTACTATTATACACTATTTCCCCTACCATAGTTATATACACACACATATTGCAACATTACCATGGGTTGAACAACTGAATGTGTCATTTTTCCCCCCGAATGAATCAATCTACCGTTTTTCTTTCTTCCGTGCGTAAAGGCTTTCTAAACCGTTTTTTCTTTCTTCCGTGTGTAAAGGCTCTCTAAACCGTTTTAAAAACATTTATTAATGAATACTTCCCTAACCTTAAAGCTGCAAGATGGCCCTTTTTGGGCGACCTGTCATTCTCATTCAAAGCAAGTCTAAATAGTGGTAGATCTGTTCTATGTGCGCATTTTCCCGCTGTCGGTTACGACGCCAAACTGCAGTCACACCCTGGTGAGAACGACCAGTACGCAGATGAGCTTCCCTGAGATGGTTTCTGACAGTTTGAGCAGAAATTCTTCGGTTGTGCAAACCCACAGTTTCATCAGCTGTCCGGGTGGCTGATCGCAGACAATCCTGCAGGTGAAGAATCCGGATGTGGAGGTCCTGGGCTGGCGTGGTTACACGTGGTCTGCGGTTGTGAGGCCGGTTGGACTTACTGCCAAATTCTCGAAAATGATTTTGGAGATGGCTTATGGTAGAGAAATTAACATTCAATTATCTGGCAACAGCTTTGGTGTACATTCCTGCAGTCCGCATGCCAATTTGCATGCCCCCTCAAAACTTGAGACATCTGTGGCATTGTGTTGTGTGACAAAACTGCACATTTCAGAGCGGCCTTTTATTGTCCCCAGCACAAGGTGCACCTGTGTAATGACCATGCCGTTTAATCGGCTTCTGGATATCCTACACCTGTCAGGTGGGTGGATTATGTCGGCAAGGGAGAAATGCTCAATAACAGGGATGTAAACTAATTTGTGCACGAAATTTGAGAGAAATAAGCTTTTCGTGTGGAACATTTCTGGGATCTTTTATTTCATGAAACTAAGACCAACACTTAACATGTTGTTTTTATATATTTTGTTCATTATATAGATGGCTTTCTTTGATTGGTTCCTAATATATTTATTTTATTTATTTTGTTCATTTTATAGATGGCTTTCTTTGATTGGTTCCTAATATTCTGAACAGTTCTCTCCTTGTAGTCTGTGGACAAAAAAAAATACATCTAATTAAAGGTTCACCGTATTTAAAGGGATGGCTCTAATAAATGTAGTGAAAACCCTATTGCTATTGAGTGAATACTACGCCTGCATACTACATCTGAATACCAACTACTGACAAATGGGTAGAAAACACCAATAACATCTGTGGTTTTGACTAATCACAGAAACCTGGTTAGAGCTAGAGACTGAAAAAGATCCCAGTCGTTTTAAAGAGTTTCTCTCTAGTTGAATCTACACTTCACCCTACACTGGTCTTTTCTAGTATAGTTGTGTCTAGGTACACTACTCTCAAGATAAACAGTTTCTCTCTAGTTTTATGTACAGAGGTGATAGTGTGGTTTACTTGGGGCAACATTACAGAACGTTCCGATAGAAATATATCACGCAGAAAACACATTCTTCTATGTCATGGAGAAAACACAATCATTGTGTCTTGAAACTGTATTTATCTGCAGCGTTCTGAATGTTTCGACCACTTCTGAACAAATCGATATATTACAATGAAATACACACTCTCTCGTTTTGACACCCCAACGCCCCTCCAAACTCCCTCTATTGGTCAGGTGGAGAAATGACATCCCATATTTCTGTCACCTATTGGTCCAAAGAGTCACATTCTACTCTTCTCCTATTGGTCAGACCAGAGTTGCATTTATATATATTTGTTTGTTGTTGTTACAAATCGGTGTCCCATTCAGTAGGAAATTAGTTCTGGGATGTATTCATTCTGCCAAACAAAATGTTTTAGTTGCAATATGTTTTGACCAACAGAACGAAATGGGGAGGAACCTACCAGAATTTTGTCCAATAGAAACTCTTGTTCTAGTTGCAAAACAAGACAAACAGTTTTGTTTGGCGGAATGAATAGAGCCCGGCTAGCATCTCTGTTTTAAAAAACAACGTTTTCTCCTGTTAGTACAGAGTATAAGCAGCAAACCTGGTTTCAAATACGAGACAAGTTGTTTCAAATACTTTCAGCGTTTCCTTGAGTTTGCCTGGACTGAATGGACGGGGAGGTTGGGTCCGTTTTGGGACTTTTCTACCAGTTAATTAAGCCAGGCAAGCACAAACAGCCACAGATAAAGTATCAAAGTATTTTAATCTATTTATTAATTTACTAATCTAATTTATTGAGATTTTTTTTTGTATTTGAAACCCTGGTCTGATAAACATCACAACTACTCTACGTAGGGTTGCAAAAATGTTCCCAAAATTCCTAGGTTTTCCAGAAATCCTGGTTGGAGGATGATTAAAAATGTCCTGCTTGTTCTCTCGTGATTCTGGGAATCTTTTGACAAGGATTTTCTCTGAAAACCTGGGATAGAACCTATAGGCCCCAGGCTCCAGACAGCGAGAGGTAAAGACTGGAAGACATGCTTGGTAAAAGTAGATAAAGTATACAAAAGTCCAATAAATACGTTTACAAATATCACTTAGAAAACAACAAACAATTCCTGTGGTCGGTATTTCTACATCCCGGTGCCTGTGTCCCAAATGGCTCTCTATTCGTGGGTACTTACAGTATATATCTCCTATTTTATGTGTGAATTGAAAATGTGTTTTTTTTTTTTTTTTGCATATCCCAACTCTCCCTGAGACACCCTCAGAGAGTGGGGTCACGACTAAGGGGGATCAACCATTATTGACAGCGACCCTAGACCAGTGAAGGTTAAGTGCCTTGCTCAAGGGCAGTAGGACAGATTTTTTTCACCCGGTCGGCTTGTGGGAATTCAAACTTAGCAACCTTTCGGTTACTAATCCCAACGCTCTAACCGATAGGCTACCTGCCTCCCCATTATTATTTGTAGATCAGTCAATCCTAAATATGTTTGATATATTTGAACACCCTGAATCAACAGGTGTGGGGATACAGGTACGTAACCTACCCACAGGTAATATCCATGCAGAGAGAGCGGAAGACTGGAGCGGATTTTTGGATTCCGTCTGGATTGGAAGCGCTTCTGTTAAGTATTACTGTTTGCTGGTAAAACTGAAACAGTTTATAAAACATCCTTTTAAACGTGGATTAAAATCATCTGTAAAATCCTGGTATCTGAAGACTGTTGGACATCATGTGCTGGTAAAAAGTTTGTGCTGAAAGCAAAAACTGGACCGGAGTATAAGGTGATTCCGTGAGACTGTTATTTTATCCATGGTTCCATTTGGTTGGTAGTAAGCACCGGTAAGGACAAATCCGTGGTAGCGGAAATGGACTGGCCATGAATCGATGTGTTATAAATGCCGGTCCAGTTTCTGGTCCCAGTCCGTCCCTGCATGGCGGAAGGGGGTGGTGTGGTGGTTTGGACCCGGATAACTAAGCAGAGACTACCACTGTTCCCATCTGGTGGTATACATACTCTCAGTCCGTCTGTCTGTCCGTCCGTCCATTCATATTGTCAGTCTGTCTGTCTGTTTCTATATACAATACATTGAAGTGGAGTCTCTGTTGTTGCAGAGCACATTACAATCTACATTTCAGCACTGCCTGTGGTTGGTGTTTCAATACACTACAGTCGTTCAACGTAGTCCGTGGTTGAATGCACTACATCCTAACATTCTAGAGCTAGCTAGCCAGTCAGCTTCCTTAAAGAGATAGAGAGGTCTCCATTGTTCATCAGTTAGCTGGTTCCACTTGCAGGCCAAGCACAAGCTAGCCAGTCAGCTACACATCCAGGTGAGGACAGAGAGACAGAGACAGAGAGAGACAGAGAGAGATCCTTAAAGAGATATTTCTCCAGTGTTCTTCAGTTTGCTGGTGGTGAATGGAGACATACAGTATTTTTGTACCTTCATGGAGTCTACAGGGTACAGCACAGCGGCCAGGTCAGCTAGTATGAGTCTATAGGTACGGAGATGCTAGTGGAGTTAGCCATCGAGAGGCTAGGTCAGCTAGTATGAGTCTATGGGTACAGAGATGCTAGTGGAGTTAGCCATCGTGAGGCTACGTCAGCTAGTCTTAGTCTATAGGTACAGAGATGCTAGTGGAGTTAGCCATCAAGAGGCTAGGTCAGCTAGTCTTAGTCTATAGGTACAGAGATGCTAGTGGAGTTAGCCATCGAGAGGCTAGGTCAGCTAGTCTTAGTCTATAGGTACAGAGATGCTAGTGGAGTTAGCCATCGTGAGGCTAGGTCAGCTAGTCTGAGTCTATGGGTACAGAGATGCTAGTGGAGTTAGCCATCTTGAGGCTAGGTCAGCTAGTATGAGTCTATGGGTACAGAGATGCTAGTGGAGGTAGCCATCAACAGGCTAGGTCAGCTAGTCTTAGTCTATAGGTACAGAGATGCTAGTGGAGTTAGCCATCAAGAGGCTAGGTCAGCTAGTATGAGTCTATGGGTACAGAGATGCTAGTGGAGTTAGCCATCGAGAGGCTAGGTCAGCTAGTCTTAGTCTATAGGTACAGAGATGTTAGTGGAGTTATCCATCAACAGGCTAGGTCAGCTAGTCTTAGTCTATAGGTACAGAGATGCTAGTGGAGTTAGCCATCAAGAGGCTTGGTCAGCTAGTCTTAGTCTATAGGTACGGAGATGCTAGTGGAGTTATCCATCGTGAGGCTAGGTCAGCTAGTCTTAATCTATAGGTACAGAGATGCTAGTGGAGTTAGCCATCAAGAGGCTAGGTCAGCTAGTCTTAGTCTATAGGTACAGAGATGCTAGTGGAGTTAGCCATCAAGAGGCTAGGTCAGCTAGCCTGGGTCAATGGCTACAGAGATGCTAGTGGGGATAGCCAACGAGAGGCTAGGTCAGCTAGCCTGGGTCAATGGCTACAGAGATGCTAGTGGAGTTAGCCAACGAGAGGCTAGCAGAAAGGCATTGTTAGAGTATATTAGCGATGCTAATGGAGTTCTGTCTTTTCTCTTTTCTTACAGCCGTAGTAGCTGGAGAGAACACCCATCTTATCTAGCACTTAAACCTCATGCAACATTATATCAGAAAAGTAATTTTGGTGAAACCAGAACTTGCGTGACTGGTCAGATGTTCGATTAAATTCTATGTCCATACAGTACGTGTTAAGAGAAGAGATAGAACGAGGATCGAAACTGGAACAAAGAGCTCCATCCTGTCTTTATGCAAGTTACGGGCCAAAATGTCCTCTCCACTTTTGAAAGACGATATCACCAGCGAAAATAGTGATTTTGTCCAAAACACCTGAACTAACGCTGCTAGTTATCTCACACATTCCATTGTATCATGACAGATGTACACTACCATTTATGTCTCAGTAGTCTGTCCACGAGAGATTAACAGTAAAGAGATGAAAAGAAAAAGAAAGACAGGAAGAGAGAAACGTGAGCTCATCTCATGAGGGGGTTGAGCCGAGCAGGCGAGTGACAGTGATTGGGTGACACTCGGTGAGTAGGCGTCGCCGGTCCTGGAGACTGATTCTGATTGGAGAATCCTCTGTGAGTGGGCGTGGCCGGTCCTGGAGACTGATTGAGATTCTCTCTGTGACTAGGGGAGTAGCCATGTGTAGGTGCGGGGTATCCTCCACAGTAGTGAGAGGGGGCGTCAAACCCCGTCCCTCCTCCCATCCCGGGAGAGGAGGAAAAGAGGCAGGAAGACGGAGTGGGGGAGGTAGAGAAGGAGCGGTGGATGGGAGAGGAGCAGGGGGAGCAGAGAGGTGAGGTCTGTAGACGCCAGAGGAGCTCCTCATTGTTACGGCTCAGTCGTTTCTTCTCTCCGTTCTCCTTCTCTACATTCTCCTGCAGGTTAGCGTTCTCCTCTGAGAGTTGCCTGGATGGGGAAGTGAGACAGGGTTATATGGGATCCGTGTCAGGTGAAAGTCCACATGTTCCAGAAGGCATTTCTGCCAAAAAAAACACATTTTGAATAAAAAATATATGTTTACGTTCAAATGCCTCTCCTGTGAAGTAGTGATGTGCGACACCTATCTTCAAACTAAGGGTAACCATGGCAGCCGTGACAGAGAGGCAGAAGTGTCCATGTATACAGGTAAGAGTCTCTAGCTACATTTTCAGATACGCTTCTAATTTTGTCAGAAATTTGTTTTCATTGCAAGTTAATTGCAGGTACTGTTAGCTAGCTAGTTAACATTAGCTGGCTGGCTGGCTCGCTAGCTAACGTTACGTGTATGATCTGTGTAGTAATATTATTCTTATCTTATCTTATTGTATTGCGAGTTATAGCCTAATGTTAGCTAGCTAGCTAACATTGAACCTAGATAGTTGGTTCGCTTGAGCTACCTGTAGATTCATGCAGGGTAGTAATGTTATGAGTTGGGATTATGGTTCATTGTTTAGCTAGCTAGCTAACATTGAACCTAGATAGTTGGTTCGCTTGAGCTACCTGTAGATTCATGCAGGGTAGTAATGTTATGAGTTGGGATTATGGTTCATTGTTTAGCTAGCTAGCTAACATTGAACCTAGATAGTTGGTTCGCTTGAGCTACCTGTAGATTCATGCAGGGTAGTAATGTTATGAGTTGGGATTATGGTTCATTGTTTAGCTAGCTAGCTAGCTAGCTACATGTCGAAACAAAAGAGTATCCTGTGAATGTGACAAATAAACTTTGATTTGATTTGATATAGTGTGTGTTTACCAGAGACGGTAATGTGAAGAAGAAGACCTGGACCAAAGTCAAATGAAGATATAAAGTTAGGCCAACGAGACAGTGTGCAAATTCTAAAATCCTCAAGGTAGAAGAAAAGCCCTGCTTTTATTTCACCACAATCACAGAAACTAATCTCTGTTAATTAGCTTGCTATTAACATGTAAATAAGTGTTGTGAGTTTATTTTCCTGTAATAATGAATAAAAATTTGCTGAAGTTATGACGTTGTCAGCTATGATATGGCCATTATTTGAACTGGTTAGCTAGCTAACAAGCTAACAAGCTAACAAGCTAACAAGCTAGAAATGAACCAAAACATTGTTTATAAAGTTGCTTTAGTTGCTTGGTTTGCTAGATTTTACATATGTGACCGACTGCCTCGATTTCGTCTTATGTAGTAAAATTTGAAAATAATGTTTTTTACATTCCATAAAAGGAAAGATTCAGAGCTAGAAAATGGTATATCATATACTGCATTTTAGGAACAATGGGAAAGTTATTCTGCTTTGAAAGTTGATAAACTTGTAAACTCACTTTTGTGAAAATGGCCCTTGAATGTTTTGGTACACCTACTGGAGAGCTCTTCTTTGTCTACACCCATTCAGTGTCGTTCACACCCTCTTAAGCCTTTAGCCCCACCCATCTCTTTAAGGATTCACATGTGAGGCCATGTGGTAGATACATGCTATATCAAATAAAATCTATGTTTATTTGTCACATGCACAGGATACAGAAGGTGTAAATGGTATAGTTATGGTACTTGCATAGTAGCAATATCAAAAATATTCCTGGAATTCTGCTATCCTACTGAAAACAACTAGTAAGAAAAGGTGGAAGTTGTATTGTTATTTGTTTGGTTGTTTTCCAGGTGTATGTGTGTGTTACCTGGACAGGGCTAGGTTATTGTCTATACGGGCCATCAGGTCTTCGTTCTGCTGCTGTAGCACCTGCATCCGTTCCTCTAACACAACGTTCTTCTGGGCCTGCTCAAAAAAACACAGAGACAACTCTACTGTCTTCTTGGCCTGCTCAAAAAAACACAGAGACAACTCTACTGTCTTCTGGGCCTGCTCAAAAAACCCAGAGAGACAACTTCAACTGTGCTGTACTCTACTGAACTTTGTGTGTGTGTGTACTGTCTGTTACTGCACAGTCTGTGTACTGTGTACTGTACTGTACTGTCTATGTACTGTACTGTCTGTGTACTGTACTGTCTATGTACTGTACTGTCTGTGTACTGTACTGTCTATGTACTGTACTGTCTGTGTACTGTACTGTCTGTGTACTGTACTGTCTGTGTACTGTACTGTCTATGTACTGTACTGTCTGTGTACTGTACTGTCTGTGTACTGTACTGCCTGTGTACTGTACAGTACTGTCTATGTACTGTACTGTCTATGTACTGTACTGTCTATCTACTGTACTGTCTATGTACTGTACTGTACTGTCTGTGTACTGTACTGTCTGTGTACTGTACTATCTATGTAATGTACTGTCTGTGTACTGTACTGTCTATGTACTGTACTGTCTGTGTACTGTACTGTCTGTGTACTGTACTGTCTATGTACTGTACTGTCTGTGTAATGTACTGTCTGTGTACTGTACTGTACTGTACTGTACTGTACTGTACTGTCTGTGTACTGTACTGTCTGTGTACTGTACTGTCTATGTACTGTACTGTCTGTGTACTGTACTGTCTATGTACTGTACTGTCTGTGTACTGTACTGTACTGTGTACTGTCTGTGTACTGTACTGTCTGTGTACTGTACTGTCTGTGTACTGTACTGTCTATGTACTGTACTGTCTGTGTACTGTACTGTCTGTGTACTGTACTGTCTATGTACTGTACTGTCTGTGTAATGTACTGTCTGTGTACTGTACTGTACTGTACTGTACTGTACTGTACTGTACTGTATTGTACTGTACTGTACTGTGTACTGTACTGTCTGTGTACTGTACTGTCTATGTACTGTACTGTCTGTGTACTGTACTGTACTGTCTATGTACTGTACTGTCTATCTACTGTACTGTGTATGTACTGTACTGTACTGTCTGTGTACTGTACTGTCTGTGTACTGTACTGTCTATGTACTGTACTGTACTGTCTATGTACTGTACTGTATATGTACTGTACTGTCTATGTAATGTACTGTCTGTGTACTGTACTGTCTATGTACTGTACTGTCTGTGTACTGTACTGTCTGTGTACTGTACTGCCTATGTACTGTACTGTCTGTGTAATGTACTGTCTGTGTACTGTACTGTACTGTACTGTACTGTACTGTACTGTACTGTCTGTGTACTGTACTGTCTGTGTACTGTACTGTCTATGTACTGTACTGTCTGTGTACTGTACTGTACTGTCTGTGTACTGTACTGTCTGTGTACTGTACTGTCTATGTACTGTACTGTCTATGTACTGTACTGTCTGTGTACTGTACTGTCTGTGTACTGTACTGTCTATGTACTGTACTGTCTGTGTAATGTACTGTCTGTGTACTGTACTGTACTGTACTGTACTGTACTGTACTGTACTGTACTGTCTGTGTACTGTACTGTCTATGTACTGTACTGTCTGTGTACTGTACTGTCTATGTACTGTACTGTCTGTGTACTGTACTGTACTGTGTACTGTACTGTACTGTCTGTGTACTGTACTGTCTATGTACTGTACTGTCTGTGTACTGTACTGTCTGTGTATTGTCTTTTACTTTACTGTCCTGTCCTGTCTGCTAGGTTGAGTGTATCCTGTCCTGTCCTGTCTGCTAGGGTGAGTGTATCCTGTCCTGTCTGCTAGGGTGAGTGTATCCTGTCCTGTCTTGTCTGTTAGGGTGAGTGTGTACTGTCCTGTCCTGTCTGTTAGGGTGAGTGTGTACTGTCCTGTCCTGTCCTGTCTGCTTGGGTGAGTGTATCCTGTCCTGTCCTGTCTGCTTGGGTGAGTGTATCCTGTCCTGCCCTGTCTGTTAGGGTGAGTGTATACTGTCCTGTCCTGTCTGTTAGGGTGAGTGTGTACTGTCCTGTCTGCTAGGGTGAGTGTGTCCCGTCCTGTCTGCTAGGGTGAGTGTATCCTGTCCTGTCTGTTAGGGTGAGTGTATCCTGTCCTGTCGGTTAGGGTGAGTGTATCCTGTCCTGTCCTGTCTGTTAGGGTGAGTGTGTCCTGTCCTGTCCTGTCTGTTAGGGTGAGTGTATCCTGTCCTGTCTGTTAGGGTGAGTGTGTACTGTCCTGTCTGTTAGGGTGAGTGTATCCTGTCCTGTCCTGTCTGTTAGGGTGAGTGTATCCTGTCCTGTCTGTTAGGGTGAGTGTGTACTGTCCTGTCCTGTCTGTTAGGGTGAGTGTGTACTGTCCTGTCTGTTAGGGTGAGTGTATCCTGTCCTGTCCTGTCTGTTAGGGTGAGTGTATCCTGTCCTGTCTGTTAGGGTGAGTGTATCCTGTCCTGTCCTGTCTGTTAGGGTGAGTGTGTACTGTCCTGTCCTGTCTGTTAGGGTGAGTGTGTACTGTCCTGTCCTGTCTGTTAGGGTGAGTGTGTACTGTCCTGTCCTGTCTGCTTGGGTGAGTGTGTCCTGTCCTGTCTGTTAGGGTGAGTGTGTACTGTCCTGTCCTGTCTGTTAGGGTGAGTGTGTACTGTCCTGTCCTGTCTGTTAGGGTGAGTGTGTACTGTCCTGTCCTGTCTCCTAGGGTGAGTGTATCCTGTCCTGTCCTGTCTGTTAGGGTGAGTGTGTACTGTCCTGTCCTGTCTATTAGGGTGAGTGTATCCTGTCCTGTCTGTTAGGGTGAGTGTATCCTGTCCTGTCTGCTTGGGTGAGTGTGTACTGTCCTGTCCTGTCTGTTAGGGTGAGTGTATCCTGTCCTGTCTGTTAGGGTGAGTGTGTACTGTCCTGTCCTGTCTGCTTGGGTGAGTGTGTACTGTCCTGTCTGTTAGGGTGAGTGTGTACTTTCCTGTCCTGTCTGTTAGGGTGAGTGTGTACTGTCCTGTCCTGTCTGTTAGGGTGAGTGTATCCTGTCCTGTCTGTTAGGGTGAGTGTGTACTGTCCTGTCCTGTCTGCTTAGGTGAGTGTGTACTGTCCTGTCTGTTAGGGTGAGTGTGTACTGTCCTGTCCTGTCTGTTAGGGTGAGTGTGTACTGTCCTGTCCTGTCTGTTAGGGTGAGTGTATCCTGTCCTGTCTGTTAGAGTGAGTGTGTACTGTCCTGTCCTGTCTGTTAGGGTGAGTGTGTACTGTCCTGTCTGTTAGGGTGAGTGTGTGTGTGACAGCCTATCGATCCTACCACTCTCTCCAGGTCAGAGATCTTCTTCTCCTGTTGGTGAATCTGGTTGTTCTTCATCTCCACAACATCCTTCAAGCTCTTCAAATCCTCCTCAATGTGCTGGTATGGGGCTAGGGTATCCTACACACACACACACACACACACACACACACACACACACACACACACACACACACACACACACACACACACACACACACACACACACACACACACACACACACACACACACACACACACACACACACACACACACACACACACACACACCGTGTTACCCCGCAGGGCTGGAGACAGAGCTAGTGTTCAGTTCCAGGTTCCAGGTTATTGGTAATGTGTTATAGTACCACTATGTGTTCGTCGGTGCTTCTTCTCAGTGCCTCTTCGAAGCGTTTTGCTTTGTCCCTCAGGCTGCTCTTCTGGAACAACAGGGTGTCCACCTGATCCTACACAACAACAACAACAACACATATTAGGATACCGTCAGTGTACAAAACACACACCAGTTGTTAGTAACTTGTGCCTTTACAATACCTGCAGAGAGAGTCTGAGCTTCTCAAAGTCTTCTTCCAGAGTTACCTTCTGCTGCTCATGAGACTTCCTTAGGTCTAGAGAGAGAGAGAGAGAGAGACAGAGAGAGAGAGAGAGAGAGAGAGAAAGAGAGAGAGAGAGAGAGAGACAGAGAGAGAGACAGAGAGAGAGAGAGAGAGAGAGACAGAGAGAGAGAGAGAGAGAGAGAGAGAGACAGAGAGAGAGAGAGAGAGAGAGAGAGAGAGACAGAGAGAGAGAGAGAGAGAGAGAGAGACAGAGAGAGAGAGAGAGACAGAGACAGAGAGAGAGAGAGAGAGAGAGAGACAGAGAGAGAGAGAGACAGACAGAGAGAGAGAGAGAGACACAGAGAGAGAGAGAGAGAGAGAGAGAGAGAGACAGAGAGAGAGATAGAGAGAGAGAGAGAGAGAGAGGTAGAGAGAGAGAGAGAGAGAGAGAGACAGAGAGGGGGAGAGACAGAGACAGAGAGGGAGAGAGACAGAGACAGAGAGGGAGAGAGAGAGAGAGAGAGAGAGAGCAGATACCAGTCATGTGTGCTTTTGGTTTTGCTTTCCTTTTGGGGACAATTCGGACAACTGGGGTCACCACAAGGAAAAAAGGCTATTTTAGGTTTAGGGGTTCGGTTTAGGGTTAGAATTAGGGTTTAGGAGATATGGTTTAGGAGATATTGTTTAGGAGATATTGTTTTCGGAAAATAGGATTTTGAATGGAAATCATTTGTTTGGTCCCTACAAGGATAGTAAAACCTACGTGCATCTTACCCCTCATGGTGCGAGCATGCTCCTCGTACAGCGTTGTCATGGTAATGTTGTGCATGTCCCTCAGCTCTTGAATGGCTGCCTCGTGGTTCACCGTCAGCTCATCCATCTGATTGGATGATTGATTGTTTGATTGATTGATCCATCATCACTTGCACAATTGTGTGATAAAAAAAAACAATTTCCCACCCTGTCCCTTTGACGAGCTCATGAAGAACGGAACTACATTTCCCATCATGCCTGTCAACAATTGTTAGGTTTGTTAATTGCTTTATAGGTAATGGAGTCTTAAATCATAACATAAATTACACCGGAAGAACTCTATTTCCCATGATGCCACAGTCCGTCACCTGCTCCTGCTGCTGGGTCCTGATCTCCTCCACCTCTTCCTGATGCTCCGCCCTCAGGTGTTCCGTCTCCTTTGAGTGACAGACCCTTAGCTCCGCCTCCACCGCCGCTAGCTCCTCCTCCTGCTGCAGCTGCAGCTCCGTGAGCTCCCGCTCAAACCCCACCTCCAGCTCTGCCTTCTCCTTTTGCAGCCTCTCCCATTGAGTGGTGTTAGAAGCTGGAGGGGACGAGTAGAGTGGTAGGAGGCGATTTGAATTGAAAAAAATAAACTATTTTAACCGACAAATGTCTGTTTTTTTTTTATTGACCAAGGAATGTTCCTTCTTTATAAAAATAACAAACTAAATACAGTAAAAATAAAGACCTGATGTGTTTTTCACTCACCGACTTCCTGTTTGATCCTCTGAATCTTCAGGGAGAGCTCTTTCTCCTTCTCTGTAGCGCTCTCATTCTGGTACACACACACACACACGCACGCACGCACGCACGCACGCACACACACACACACACACACACGCACGCACGCACACACACACACACACGCACACACGCACACACACGCACACACACACAAACACGCACGCACACACACACACACACACACACACACACACACACACACACACACACACACACACACACAACACGCACACGCACGCACACGGACACGCACACACGCACACGCGCACGCGCACACGCACGCATATGCACAGAGAGAGAGAGAGTCACATTTAACACCACAATAACATATGATAACATCTAATCAGTCACAAGATTAGCTGACACATCAGCCAATGTTCCTATTTACACTTTGTAGTTGATTAGTGTTTCTGACTCAATGCCACATAGGTCGTTTATTACCAAAGAAGTTGGTTCTAGCAGGCAGTTCCCCATAGGTCGTTTATTACCAAAGAAGTTGGTTCTAGCAGGCAGTTCCCCATAGGTCGTTTATTACCAAAGAAGTTGGTTCTAGCAGGCAGTTCCCCATAGGTCGTTTATTACCAAAGAAGTTGGTTCTAGCAGGCAGTTCCCCATAGGTCGTTTATTACCAAAGAAGTTGGTTCTAGCAGGCAGTTCCCCATAGGTCGTTTATTATCAAAGAAGTTGGTTCTAGCAGGCAGTTCCCCATAGGTCGTTTATTACCAAAGAAGTTGGTTCTAGCAGGCAGTTCCACATAGGTCGTTTATTACCAAAGAAGTTGGTTCTAGCAGGCAGTTCCCCATAGGTCGTTTATTACCAAAGAAGTTGGTTCTAGCAGGCAGTTCCCCATAGGTCGTTTATTACCAAAGAAGTTGGTTCTAGCAGGCAGTTCCCCATAGGTTGTTTATTACCAAAGAAGTTGGTTCTAGCAGGCAGTTCCCCATAGGTTGTTTATTACCAAAGAAGTTGGTTCTAGCAGGCAGTTCCCCATAGGTCGTTTATTACCAAAGAAGTTGGTTCTAGCAGGCAGTTCCCCATAGGTTGTTTATTACCAAAGAAGTTGGTTCTAGCAGGCAGTTCCCCATAGGTCGTTTATTACCAAAGAAGTTGGTTCTAGCAGGCAGTTCCCCATAGGTCGTTTATTACCAAAGAAGTTGGTTCTAGCAGGCAGTTCCCCATAGGTCGTTTATTACCAAAGAAGTTGGTTCTAGCAGGCAGTTCCCCATAGGTCGTTTATTACCAAAGAAGTTGGTTCTAGCAGGCAGTTCCCCATAGGTCGTTTATTACCAAAGAAGTTGGTTCTAGCAGGCAGTTCCCCATAGGTCGTTTATTACCAAAGAAGTTGGTTCTAGCAGGCAGTTCCCCATAGGTCGTTTATTACCAAAGAAGTTGGTTCTAGCAGGCAGTTCCCCATAGGTTGTTTATTACCAAAGAAGTTGGTTCTAGCAGGCAGTTTTTACATTTAAATAAGGGACCACGTAGGGCTGTGTAACTGGAAGCTCCTGGGTAACAGTTTCCCCTAGGTACAGATCTAGGATCAGCTTCCCCTCTCCCAGTCCTAACCTTAACCAGTAGTGGAGTAAATTCTAAACTGACCTAAGATCAGCGTCCAGGGACAACTTCTCCCTACACTGAAACTGAGAGTGGGACTGGGTGTAGGACTGCAGTGACACACAGACAGACACCAGAGGGAGCCATCATATCGCAAACGAGATAAAGAGACAAATTACTACAAAGGGTCTGGGATATTCGATGTACAAATTCTATTGATACAACAAAGTTACCTCATCTCACTCACGTCATCTCACTCCCCTTACCTCATCTCACTCCCCTCATCTCATTCCCCTTCCCTCATCACACTCCCCTCATCTCATCTCATTCCCTTTACCTCATCACACTCCCCTTACCTCATCTCACTCCCCTTACCTCATCACACTCACCTCATCTCATTCCCCTTACCTCAATCACACTCCCCTCCCCTCATCACACTCCCCTTACCTCATCTCACTCCCCTTACCTCATCTCAATCCCCTTACCTCATCTCACTCACCTCATCTCACTCCCCTTACCTCATCTCACTCACCTCATCTCATTCCCCTTCCCTCATCACACTCCCCTCATCTCATCTCATTCCCTTTACCTCATCACACTCCCCTTACCTCATCTCACTCCCCTTACCTCATCTCACTCACCTCATCTCATTCCCCTTACCTCAATCACACTCCCCTCCCCTCATCACACTCCCCTTACCTCATCTCACTACCCTTACCTCATCACACTCCCCTTACCTCATCTCACTCCCCTTACCTCATCTCACTCACCTCATCTCATTCCCCTTACCTCAATCACACTCCCCTCCCCTCATCACACTCCCCTCCCCTCATCTCACTCCCCTTACCTCATCTCACTCACCGCATCTCATTCCCCTTACCTCATCTCACTCCCCTTACCTCATCACACTCCCCTTACCTCATCTCACTCCCCTTACCTCATCTCACTCCCCTCACTTCATCTCACTTCCCTCATCTCACTCCCCTTACCTCATCACACTCCCCTTACCTCATCTCACTCCCCTTACATCATCACACTCCCCTTACCTCATCACACTCCCCTTACCTCATCTCACTCCCCTCACCTCATCTCACTCCCCTTACCTCATCTCACTCCCCTTACCTCATCACACTCCCCTCATCTCACTCCCCTTACCTCATCTCACTCCCCCCAGCTCACTCCCCTTACCCCATCTCAATCCCCTCATCTCACTCCCCTCATCTCATTCCCCTTACCTCATCTCATTCCCCTTACCTCATCTCATTCCCTTTACCTCATCTCACTCCCCTCATCTCACTCCCCTTACCTCTTCACACTCCCCTTACCTCATCTCACTCCCCTTACCTCATCACACTCCCCTTACCTCATCTCACTCCCCTCACCTCATCTCACTCCCCTTACCTCATCACACTCCCCTTACCTCATCTCACTCCCCTCACCTCATCTCACTCCCCTTACCTCATCACACTCCCCTTACCTCATCTCACTCCCCTCACCTCATCTCACTCCCCTTACCTCATCTCACTCCCCTTACCTCATCACACTCCCCTCATCTCACTCCCCTTACCTCATCTCACTCCCCCCATCTCACTCCCCCCATCTCACTCCCCTTACCCCATCTCACTCCCCTCATCTCATTCCCCTTACCTCATCTCATTCCCCTTACCTCATCTCATTTCCTTTACCTCATCTCATTCCCCTCATCTCATTCCCCTTACCTCATCTCACTCCTCTCACCTCATCTCACTCCCCTTACCTCATCTCACTCCCCGCATCTCATTCCCCTTACCTCATCTCACTCCCCTCATCTCATTCCCCTTACCTCATCTCACTCTCCTCATCTCACTCCCCTTACCTCATCTCACTCCCCTTACCTCATCACACTCCCCTTACCTCATCTCACTCACCTCATCTCACTCCCTTACCTCATCTCACTCCCCTTACCTCATCACACTCCCCTCATCTCACTCCCCTTACCCCATCTCACTCCCCTCATCTCACTCCCCTCATCTCATTCCCCTTACCTCATCTCATTCCCTTTACCTCATCTCATTCCCCTCATCTCATTCCCCTTACCTCATCTCACTCCTCTCACCTCATCTCACTCCCCTTACCTCATCTCACTCCCCTTACCTCATCTGACTCCCCTTACCTCATCTCACTCCCCTCATCTCATTCCCCTTACCTCATCTCACTACCCTCACCTCATCTCACTCCCCTTACCTCATCACACTCCCCTTACCTCATCTCACTCCCCTTACCTCATCTCACTCCCCTCACCTCATCTCACTCCCCTTACCTCATCACACTCCCCTTACCTCATCTCATCTCACTCCCCTTACCTCATCTCATCTCACTCCCCTTACCTTATCTCACCCCTTACCTCATCACACTCCCCTTACCTCATCTCACTCCCCTTACCTCATCTCACTCCCCTTACCTCATCTCACCCCTTACCTCATCTCACTCCCCTTACCTCATCTCATCTCACTCCCCCAAGTGACATGAGCCTACCAGACGAGCTAAATGATGTCCATGCTTGCTTCGAGGCAAGCAACAACAGCCGATGTGAGTAATACCTTTAAACAAGTCAACATTCACAAGGCCACAGGGCCAGACGGATTACCAGGACGTGTACTCAGAGCATGCTCTGACCAACTAGCAATATTTTCAACCTCTCCCTGACCGAGTCTGTAATGCCAACATGATTCAAGCAGACCACCATAGTCCCTGTGCCCAATAACACTAAGGTAACCTGCCTAAATGACTACCGACCCGTAGCACTCACATCTGTAGCCATGAAGTGCTTTGAAAGGCTGGTCATGGCTCACATCAACACCATTATTCCAGAAACCCTGGACGCACTCCAATTCGCATACCGCCCCAACAGATCCACAGATGACCCAATCTCTATTGCACTCCACACTGCCCTTTCCCACCTGGACAAAAGGAACACCTATGTGAGAATGCTATTCATTTACTACAGCTCAGCGTTCAACACCATAGTGCCCTCAAAGCTCATCACTAAGCTAAGGACCCTGGGACTAAACACCTCCCTCTGCAACTGGATCCTGGACTTCCCGACGGGCCATCCCCAGGTGGTACATGCTTCCTATTTGCAACAAGGCATTAAAGTAAAACTGCCACAAACGTATGGTAACAACACATCTGCCACGCTGATCCTCAACACAGGGACCCCCCAGGGGTCCGTGCTCAGTCCCTTCCTGTACTCCTTGTTCACTCATGACTGAGGCTAAGCACGACTCCAACAGCATCATTAAGTTTGCTCTATACCAGTGTACATATCCCAGTGTTTCCTGTCTCTCTGTACCAGTGTATTCATCCCAGTGTTTCCTGTCTCTCTGTACTAGTGTATTTATCCCTGTGTTTCCTGTCTCTGTACCAGTGTATTTATCCCTGTGTTTCCTGTCTCTCTGTACCAATGTATTTATCCCTGTGTTTCCTGTCTCTCTGTACCAGTGTATTTATCCCTGTGTTTCCTGTCTCTCTGTACCAGTGTATTTATCCCTGTGTTTCCTGTCTCTCTGTACCAGTGTATTTATCCCTGTGTTTCCTGTCTCTCTGTACCAGTGTATTTATCCCTGTGTTTCCTGTCTCTCTGTACCAGTGTATTTATCTCTGTGTTTCCTGTCTCTCTGTACCAGTGTATTTATCCCTGTGTTTCCTGTCTCTCTGTACCAGTGTATTTATCCCTGTGTTTCCTGTCTCTCTGTACCAGTGTATTTATCCCTGTGTTTCCTGTCTCTCTGTACCAGTGTATTTATCCCTGTGTTTCCTGTCTCTCTGTACCAGTGTATTTATCCCTGTGTTTCCTGTCTCTCTCGTACCAGTGTATTTATCTCTGTGTTTCCTGTCTCTCTGTACCAGTGTATTTATCTCTGTGTTTCCTGTCTCTCTGTACCAGTGTATTTATCTCTGTGTTTCCTGTCTCTCTGTACCAGTGTATTTATCCCTGTGTTTCCTGTCTCTCTGTACCAGTGTATTTATCTCTGTGTTTCCTGTCTCTCTGTACCAGTGTATTTATCCCTGTGTTTCCTGTCTCTCTGTGCCAGTGTATTTATCCCTGTGTTTCCTGTCTCTCTGTGCCAGTGTATTTATCCCTGTGTTTCCTGTCTCTCTGTACCAGTGTATTTATCCCTGTGTTTCCTGTCTCTCTGTACCAGTGTATTTATCTCTGTGTTTCCTGTCTCTCTGTACCAGTGTATTTATCCCTGTGTTTCCTGTCTCTCTGTGCCAGTGTATTTATCCCTGTGTTTCCTGTCTCTCTGTGCCAGTGTATTTATCCCTGTGTTTCCTGTCTCTCTGTACCAGTGTATTTATCCCTGTGTTTCCTGTCTCTCTGTGCCAGTGTATTTATCCCTGTGTTTCCTGTCTCTCTGTACCAGTGTATTTATCCCTGTGTTTCCTGTCTCTCTGTGCCAGTGTATTTATCCCTGTGTTTCCTGTCTCTCTGTGCCAGTGTATTTATCCCTGTGTTTCCTGTCTCTCTGTGCCAGTGTATTTATCCCTGTGATTCCTGTCTCTCTGTACCAGTGTATTTATCCCTGTGTTTCCTGTCTCTCTGTACCAGTGTATTTATCCCTGTGTTTCCTGTCTCTCTGTACCAGTGTATTTATCCCTGTGTTTCCTGTCTCTCTGTACCAGTGTATTTATCCCTGTGTTTCCTGTCTCTCTGTACCAGTGTATTTATCCCTGTGTTTCCTGTCTCTCTGTACCAGTGTATTTATCTCTGTGTTTCCTGTCTCTCTGTACCAGTGTATTTATCCCTGTGTTTCCTGTCTCTCTGTACCAGTGTATTTATCTCTGTGTTTCCTGTCTCTCTGTACCAATGTATTTATCCCTGTGTTTCCTGTCTCTCTCTGTACCAGTGTATTTATCTCTGTGTTTCCTGTCTCTCTGTACCAGTGTATTTATCTCTGTGTTTCCTGTCTCTCTGTACCAGTTTGTCTTGTATGTTTTTCCCGTTCTCCTGCTTTTTGCTATTTTCCTAATCCTCCCGGTTTTGACCGAAAAGGAGGACCCGGGCACGCCCCCATTCTCATCAACGGGGCTGAAGTGGAGCAGGTTGAGAGCTTCAAGTTCCTTCATCGACCTGGCCAAGGCTTTCGACTCTGTCAATCACCATATTCTTATATATGTGGACATCTTATATATGTGGTACTTATATATGAGGACATCTTATATATGTGGACATCTATAAGTACCTAGGTGCCTGGCTAGACTGCAAACTCTCCTTCCAGAATCATATCAAACATCTCCAATCCAAAATCAAATCTAGAGTCGGCTTTCTATTCCGCAACAAAGCCTCCTTCACTCACACCGCAAAACTTACCCTAGTAAAACTGACTATCCTACCGATCTACAAAATAGCTTCCAATACTCTACTCAGCATACTGGATGCAGTTTATCACAGTGCCATCCGTTTTGTTACTAAAGCACATTATACCACCCACCACTGCGACCTGTATGCTCATCCCTAAAGCCAAAACCTCATTTGGCCGCCTTTCCTTCCAGTCCTCTGCTGCCTGCGACTGGAACGAATTGCAAAACTCTCTGAAGTTGGAGACTTTTATCTCCCTCACCAACTTTAAACATCTGCTATCTGAGCAGCTAACCGATCGCTGAAGCTGTACATAGTCTATCGGTAAATAGCCCACCCAATTTGCCTACCTCATCCCCATACTGTTTATATTTACTTACTTTTCTGCTCTTTTGTACATCAATATCTCTCTACCTGTACATGACCATCTGATAATTTATCACTCCAGTGTTAATCTGCTAAATTGTAATTATTCGCTCCTATGGCCTATTTACTGCCTTACCTCCTCACGCCTTCTGCACACGCTGTATATAGATTCTTTTTTTTCTACTATGTTATTGACTTGTTAATTGTTAATTGTTTACTCCATGTGTAACTCTGTGTTGTTGTCTGTTCACACTGCAATGCTTTATCTTGGCCAGGTCGCAGTTGTAAATGAGAACTTGTTCTCAACTAGCCTACCTGGTTAAATAAAGGTGAAAAAAATATATATAGTCTCCACATTGACTCTGTACCGGTACCCCCTGTATAGAGCCTCCACATTGACTCGGTACCGGTACCCCCTGTATAGAGCCTCCACATTGACTCGGTACCGGAACACCCTGTATATAGCCTCCACATTGACTCTGTACTGTAACACCCTGTATATAGCCTCCACATTGACTCTGTACCGTAACCCCCTGTATATAGCCTCCACATTGACTCTGTACTGTAACACCCTGTATATAGCCTCCACATTGACTCTGTACCGTAACACCCTGTATATAACCTCCACATTGACTCTGTACTGTAATACCCTGTATATAGCCTCCACATTGACTCTGTACCGTAACACCCTGTATATAGCCTCCACATTGACTCTGTACCGGTACCCCCTGTATATAGCCTCCACATTGACTCGGTACTGGTACCCCCTGTATATAGCCTCCACATTGACTCGGTACCGGTACCCCCTGTATATAGCCTCCACATTGACTCTGTACCGTAACACCCTGTATATAGCCTCCACATTGACTCTGTACCGTAACACCCTGTATATAGCCTCCACATTGACTCTGTACCGGTACCCCCTGTATATAGCCTCCACATTGACTCGGTACCGGTACCCCCTGTATATAGCCTCCACATTGACTCTGTACCGTAACACCCTGTATATAGTCTCCACATTGACTCTGTACCGTAACACCCTGTATATAGCCTCCACATTTGCCAGTGTGTATAGTGTGTGTGTGTGTTTGCCAGTGTGTATAGTGTGTGTGTGTGTGTGTGTGTTTGTGTGTGTGTGTGTGTGTTTGCCAGTGTGTATAGTGTGTGTGTGTGTGTGTGTGTGTGTGTGTGTGTGTGTGTGTGTGTGTGTGTGTGTGTGTGTGTGTGTGTGTGTGTGTGTGTTTGCCAGTGTGTATAGTGTGTGTGTGTGTGTGTGTGTGTGTGTGTGTGTGTGTGTGTGTGTGTGTTTGCCAGTGTGTATCGTGTGTGTGTGTTTGCCAGTGTGTATAGTGTCTGTGTGTGTGTGTGTGTGTATAGTGTGTATAGTGTGTGTGTGTGTGTGTGTATAGTGTGTGTGTGTGTGTGTGTTTGCCAGTGTGTATAGTGTGTGTGTGTGTGTGTGTGTGTGTGTGTGTGTGTGTGTGTGTGTGTGTGTGTGTGTGTGTGTGTGTGTGTTTGCCAGTGTGTATAGTGTGTGTGTCTGTGTGTTTGCCAGTGTGTATAGTGTGTGTGTGTGTGTTTTCCAGTGTGTATAGTGTGTGTGTGTGTTTGCCAGTGTGTATAGTGTGGGTGTTTGTTACCTGTAGACAGTAGTGTTGGGAAGTAATGATGAAGGCTTGTAGTCCTAGCGTCGTCTTCCTCAGTTCCTCTCTCAGTGATGTCAGCTGATCCTCCTGCTCCACACAGCGATTCTGAAGCCTCTGGACCTATAACCATACCATAATAACACATATGAATCTCATATACAGTAGCATGATAATATACAGTAACATGATAATCTACAGTAACATGATAATATACAGTAACATGATAATATACAGTAACATGATAATCTACAGTAACATGATAATATACAGTAACATGATAATATACAGTAACATGATAATATACAGTAACATGATAATATACAGTAACATGATAATATACAGTAACATGATAATATACAGTAACATGATAATCTACAGTAACATGATAATACACAGTAACATGATAATATACAGTAACATGATAATGATAATATACAGTAACATGATAATAAACAGGAACATGATAATCTACAGTAACATGATAATCTACAGTAACATGATAATACACAGTAACATGATAATGATAATATACAGTAACATGATAATCTACAGTAACATGATAATGATAATCTACAGTAACATGATAATCTACAGTAACATGATAATCTACAGTAACATGATAATACACAGTAACATGATAATATACAGTAACATGATAATATACAGTAACATGATAATCTA
>NC_068426.1:507500-515000 GCF_023373465.1 Oncorhynchus keta
CACCCCTCCCCCAACCCCTCACCCTCCCCTCACCCCAACCCCCCTCCCCCAACCCCCACTCCCCCAGCCCCCAACCCACCCCCCCCCTCCCCTCCCCCTCCCCCCTCACCCCAAACCCCCTCCCCCAACCCACCCCTCCCCCGACCCACCCCTCCCCCTCCCCCTCCCCTCCCCTCTAACAGTATAACTGGCCCCTCTAACAGTATAACTGGTCCCTCTAACAGTACGACTGGCCCCTCTAACAGTACAACTGGCCCCTCTAACAGTACAACTGGCCCTCTAACAGTACAACTGGCCCCTCTAACAGTACAACTGGCCCTTCTAACAGTACAACTGGCCCCTCTAACAGTACAACTGGCCCCTATAACAGTACAACTGGCCCCTCTAACAGTACAACTGGTCCCTCTAACAGGACAACTGGCCCCTCTAACAGTATAACTGGCCCCTCTAACAGTACGACTGGCCCCTCTAACAGTACAACTGGCCCCTCTAACAGTACAACTGGCCCCTCTAACAGTACAACTGGCCCCTCTAACAGTATAACTGGCCCCTATAACAGTACAACTGGCCCCTCTAACAGTACAGCTGGCCCCTCTAACAGGACAACTGGCCCCTCTAACAGTACAACTGGCCCCTCTAACAGTACAACTGGCCCCTCTAACAGTATAACTGGCCCCTATAACAGTACAACTGGCCCCTCTAACAGTACAACTGGCCCCTCTAACAGTACAACTGGCCCCTCTAACAGTACAACTGGTCCCTCTAACAGTACAACTGGCCCCTCTAACAGTACAACTGGCCCTATAACAGTACAACTGGCCCCTCTAACAGTACAACTGGCCCTCTAACAACTGGCCCCTCTAACAGTACAACTGGCCCCTCTAACAGTACAACTGGCCCCTATAACAGTACAACTGGCCCCTCTAACAGTACAACTGGCCCCTATAACAGTACAACTGGCCCCTCTAACAGTACAACTGGCCCTCTAACAACTGGCCCCTCTAACAGTACAACTGGCCCCTATAACAGTACAACTGGCCCTATAACAGTACAACTGGCCCCTCTAACAGTACAACTGGCCCCTCTAACAGTACAACTGGCCCCTCTAACAGTACAACTGGCCCCTCTAACAGTACACCTGGCCCCTCTAACAGTACAACTGGCCCCTCTAACAGTACAACTGGCCCCTATAACAGTACAACTGGCCCCTCTACCAGTACAACTGGCCCCTCTAACAGTACAACTGGCCCCTCTAACAGTACAACTGGCCCTCTAACAACTGGCCCCTCTAACAGTACAACTGGCCCCTATAACAGTACAACTGGCCCTTCTAACAGTACAACTGGCCCCTCTAACAGTACAACTGGCCCCTCTAACAGTACAACTGGCCCCTCTAACAGTACAACTGGCCCCTCTAACAGTATAACTGGCCCCTCTAACAGTACAACTGGCCCTTCTAACAGTATAACTGGCCCCTCTAACAGTACAACTGGCCCCTATAACAGTACAACTGGCCCCTATAACAGTACAACTGGCCCCTATAACAGTATAACTGGCCCCTCTAACAGTATAACTGGCCCCTATAACAGTATAACTGGCCCCTCTAACAGTATAACTGGCCCCTCTAACAGTATAACTGGCCCCTCTAACAGTATAACTGGCCCCTATAACAGTATAACTGGCCCCTCTAACAGTACAACTGGCCCCTATAACAGTACAACTGGCCCCTATAACAGTACAACTGGCCCCTATAACAGTACAACTGGCCCCTATAACAGTACAACTGGCCCCTCTAACAGTATAACTGGCCCCTCTAACAGTACAACTGGCCCTTCTAACAGTATAACTGGCCCCTCTAACAGTACAACTGGCCCCTATAACAGTACAACTGGCCCCTATAACAGTACAACTGGCCCCTATAACAGTACAACTGGCCCCTCTAACAGTATAACTGGCCCCTCTACCAGTACAACTGGCCCTTCTAACAGTATAACTGGCCCCTCTAACAGTACAACTGGCCCCTCTAACAGTACAACTGGCCCTTCTAACAGTACAACTGGCCCCTATAACAGTACAACTGGCCCCTCTAACAGTATAACTGGCCCCTCTAACAGTATAACTGGCCCCTATAACAGTACAACTGGCCCCTCTAACAGTACAACTGGCCCCTCTAACAGTATAACTGGCCCCTCTAACAGTACAACGGGCCCTTCTAACAGTACAACTGGCCCCTCTAACAGTACAACTGGCCCCTCTAACAACTGGCCCCTCTAACAGTACAACTGCCCCCCCCAGTTGGTCTAAAACTGCCACTGCATGTTTTCTCCACGTAATATTCTCACTTCTCTCCCCACGCTATCTACCTATGTCTCACCTGGTGACTGGGGTTTAGGAGGCACCACAGCCAGCCTCTTAGGAGAGGAAGGAAGGGACCTTGTGATCTCAGAACTCCTCGGGAACTCCTTCCTCACACCTGTCATCAAACACAGCAACAAATCACAAACATGGAATTAAGCAATCAACCAATCAGAGACAATCAAAAACACATCAATTAAGCAATCAACCAATCAGAGACAATCAAAAACACATCAATTAAGCAATTATAACATTTATTTAGGCAATCAACCAATTATGTTATAAGTCTGATCAATCGATATCTAATCTTCGACATTGCCCTCCTTTTCTCTCTACCAGCTCTACATAGGGGCGGCAGCGTAGCCTAGTGGTTAGAGCGTTCGACTAGTAACCGGAAGGTTGCAAGTTCAAACCCCGAGCTGACAAGGTACAAATCCGTCGTTCTGCCCCTGAACAGGCAGTTAACCCATTGTTCCCAGGCCGTCATTGAAAATAAGAATGTGTTCTTAACTGACTTGCCTGGTAAAATAAAAATAAAATAAAAATATCTTCAATTTAATCACCCTTTTCCTGTTCCTGATAATTAGACCTGGGATTTTTATTTTTTAAATCTCTCCCTCTCAAATAAATTCAAAGAGCTTTATTGGCATGGGAAACATGTGTTTACATTGCCAAAGCAAATGGAATAAACAATAAACAAAAGTTAGATTAACAAGGGAAGCATTAGTAAACATTACACTCACAAAAGTTTTTAAAAAATCTAGACGTTTTACATGTTATATTATTGGCCATGTACAGTGTTGTAACAACGGGCAAGTAGTTGAAGTATGAAAGGGAAGATAAATAAACGTAAATATGGGTTGTATTTACAATGTTGATTGTGTTCCACTGGTTACCCTGTTCTCATCGCAACGGGTCACAAATATTGCTGCTGTGACGGCACACTGCAGTATATCGCCTAACAGATATGGGAGTTTATCAATGTTTGATTTGTTTTCACATTCTTTGTGGGTCTGTGTGATCTGTGGGAAATATGTGTTTCTAATGTGTTCATATATTTGGAAGGAGGTTAGGAAGTGCAGCTCAGTTTCCACCTCATTTTGTGGGCAGTGTTCTCAATAGCAAGGCTGTGCTCACTGAGTCAGTACAGTGTGGTCGTTCTGTAGCTCAGTTGGTAGAGCATGGCGCTTGTAACGCCAGGGTAGTGGGTTCAATCCCGGGACCACCCATACGTAGAATGTATGACTGTAAGTCGCTAAATGGCATATATTATATTATTATTATATTATTATTATATTTACATAGTCAAGGATTTTCTTAATTTGGGGTCAGTCACAGTGGCCATATAGCATTCCAATCTGCTATGTTTTTTGGTTATTTATTTCCAGTGTGTCCAACAGTTATCTTTTTGCTTTCTCATATTTGGTTGGGTCTAAATATATGTCTGTCCTTGCGTTTTGTGGGGTCTGTATGTGAACAGAGCCCCAGAACCAGCTGGCCGAGGAGACTATCTAGGTTTCATCTCTCTTTAGAAGAGGCCTTTGTGGGGTCTGTATGTGAACAGAGCCCCAGAACCAGCTGGCCGAGGAGACTCTCTAGGTTCATCTCTCTATAGAAGAGGGCTTTGTGGGGTCTGTATGTGAACAGAGCCCCAGAACCAGCTGGCCGAGGAGACTCTTCTCTAGGTTTCATCTCTCTATAGAAGAGGGCTTTGTGGGGTCTGTATGTGAACAGAGCCCCAGAACCAGCTGGCCGAGGAGACTCTCTAGGTTCATCTCTCTATAGAAGAGGGCTTTGTGGGGTCTGTATGTGAACAGAGCCCCAGAACCAGCTGGCCGAGGAGACTCTTCTCTAGGTTTCATCTCTCTATAGAAGAGGGCTTTGTGGGGTCTGTATGTGAACAGAGCCCCAGAACCAGCTGGCCGAGGAGACTCTTCTCTAGGTTTCATCTCTTTATAGAAGAGGGCTTTGTGGGGTCTGTATGTGAACAGAGCCCCAGAACCAGCTGGCCGAGGAGACTCTTCTGTACTGTATGTAGTTCATGTGTACTGTATGTAGTTAATGTGTACTCTGTGTAGTTCATGTGTACTGTGTGTAGTTCATGTGTACTCTGTGTAGTTCATGTGTACTCTGTGTAGTTCATGTGTACTCTGTGTAGTTTATGTGTACTGTATGTAGTTCATGTGTACTGTATGTAGTTCATGTGTACTGTATGTAGTTAATGTGTACTCTGTGTAGTTCATGTGTACTCTGTGTAGTTCATGTGTACTCTGTGTAGTTTATGTGTACTGTATGTAGTTCATGTGTACTGTATGTAGTTAATGTGTACTCTGTGTAGTTCATGTGTACTGTATGTAGTTCATGTGTACTGTGTGTAGGTCATGTGTACTGTATGTGCATATGAGCCTGTGCATGACTCACCAACAGGTGACCCTCTGGGCTGAGCAGGCAGGTATCTCCGAGGCAGAGCTGGGGTAGATGGGGGCTGTAGATTACGGGTGGCATAGTTTGGGGGTCCCCCTCCTCTCTGGGGGTCTGTACAGGGTGGGTTGGTCACTCTGTAGAGGGGAGGGTCCACACACACACTGGGCCCTGGGGAAAACAGAGGACACATTTACACAGTTTATCAGAGTTAAGGGGAGACAGAGACAGTCTAACAGAGTTAAGGGGAGACAGAGACAGTCTAACAGAGTTAAGGGGAGACAGAGACAGAGACAGTTTAACAGAGTTAAGGGGAGACAGAGACAGTTTAACAGAGTTAAGGGGAGACAGAGACAGTTTAACAGAGTTAAGGGGAGACAGAGACAGTTTAACAGAGTTAAGGGGAGACAGAGACAGAGACAGTTTAACAGAGTTAAGGGGAGACAGGGGCAGAGACAGTTTAACAGAGTTAAGGGGAGACAGAGACAGAGACAGTCTAACAGAGTTAAGGGGAGACAGAGACAGAGACAGCTGAACAGAGTTAAGGGGAGACAGAGACAGTTTAACAGAGTTAAGGGGAGACAGAGACAGTCTAACAGAGTTAAGGGGAGACAGAGACAGAGACAGTTTAAGAGAGTTAAGGGGAGACAGAGACAGAGACAGTTTAACAGAGTTAAGGGGAGACAGAGACAGAGACAGTCTAACCGAGTTAAGGGGAGACAGAGACAGAGACAGTCTAACAGAGTTAAGGGGAGACAGAGACAGAGACAGTTTAACAGAGTTAAGGGGAGACAGAGACAGAGACAGTCTAACAGAGTTAAGGGGAGACAGAGACAGAGACAGTCTAACAGAGTTAAGGGGAGACAGAGACCGTTTAACAGAGTTAAGGGGAGACAGAGACAGTCTAACAGAGTTAAGGGGAGACAGAGACAGAGACAGTTTAACAGAGTTAAGGGGAGACAGAGACAGAGACAGTTTAACAGAGTTAAGGGAGACAGAGACAGTCTAACAGAGTTAAGGGAGACAGAGACAGTTTAACAGAGTTAAGGGGAGACAGAGACAGTCTAACAGAGTTAGGGGAGACAGAGACAGTCTAACAGAGTTAAGGGAGACAGAGACAGAGACAGTTTAACAGAGTTAAAGGAGACAGAGACAGAGACAGTTTAACAGAGTTAAGGGAGACAGAGACAGTCTAACAGAGTTAAGGGGAGACAGAGACAGAGACAGTTTAACAGAGTTAAGGGGAGACAGAGACAGAGACAGTTTAACAGAGTTAAGGGAGACAGAGACAGTCTAACAGAGTTAAGGGAGACAGAGACAGTTTAACAGAGTTAAGGGGAGACAGAGACAGTCTAACAGAGTTAGGGGAGACAGAGACAGTCTAACAGAGTTAAGGGGAGACAGAGACAGAGACAGTTTAACAGAGTTAAAGGAGACAGAGACAGAGACAGTTTAACAGAGTTAAGGGAGACAGAGACAGTCTAACAGAGTTAAGGGAGACAGAGACAGAGACAGTTTAACAGAGTTAAGGGAGACAGAGACAGAGACAGTTTAACAGAGTTAAAGGGAGACAGAGACAGTTTAACAGAGTTAAGGGAGACAGAGACAGTTTAACAGAGTTAAGGGGAGACAGAGACAGAGACAGTTTAACAGAGTTAAGGGGAGACAGAGACAGTTTAACAGAGTTAAGGGGAGACAGAGACAGAGGCAGTTTAACAGAGTTAAGGGGAGACAGAGACAGAGACAGTTTAACAGAGTTAAGGGGAGACAGAGACAGAGACAGTTTAACAGAGTTAAGGGGAGACAGAGACAGTCTAACAGAGTTAAGGGGAGACAGAGACAGAGACAGTTTAACAGAGTTAAGGGGAGACAGAGACAGAGACAGTTTAACAGAGTTAAGGGGAGACAGAGACAGAGACAGTTTAACAGAGTTAAGGGGAGACAGAGACAGTTTAACAGAGTTAAGGGGAGACAGAGACAGTTTAACAGAGTTAAGGGGAGACAGAGATAGAGACAGTTTAACAGAGTTAAGGGAGACAGAGACCGTTTAACAGAGTTAAGGGGAGACAAAGACAGTTTAACAGAGTTAAGGGGAGACAGAGACAGAGACAGTCTAACAGAGTTAGGGGAGACAGAGGCAGAGACAGTCTAACAGAGTTAAGGGGAGACAGAGACAGTTTAACAGAGTTAAGGGGAGACAGAGACAGTTTAACAGAGTTAAGGGGAGACAGAGACCGTTTAACAGAGTTAAGGGAGACAGAGACAGTTGAACAGAGTTAAGGGGAGACAGAGACAGAGACAGTTTAACAGAGTTAAGGGAGACAGAGACAGAGACAGTTTAACAGAGTTAAGGGAGACAGAGACAGAGACAGTCTAACAGGGTTAAGGGAGACAGAGACAGTTTAACAGAGTTAAGGGAGACAGAGACAGAGACAGTCTAACAGAGTTAAGGGGAGACAGAGACAGTTTAACAGAGTTAAGGGGAGACAGAGACAGTTTAACAGAGTTAAGGGGAGACAGAGACAGTTTAACAGAGTTAAGGGAGAAAGAGACAGAGACAGTCTAACAGAGTTAGGGGAGACAGAGACAGAGACAGTTTAACAGAGTTAAGGGGAGACAGAGACAGAGACAGTTTAACAGAGTTAAGGGGAGACAGAGACAGTCTAACAGAGTTAAGGGGAGACAGAGACAGTTTAACAGAGTTAAGGGGAGACAGAGACAGTC
>NC_068426.1:517500-530152 GCF_023373465.1 Oncorhynchus keta
GTCAAGTGGTGATACCCAGACATCTCCTAGTTACTGTGTCAAGTGGTGATGATACCAGACATCTCCTTGTTACTGTGTCAAGTGGTGATGATACCAGACATCTCCTTGTTACTGTGTCAAGTGGTGATGATACCAGACATCTCCTAGTTACTGTGTCAAGTGGTGATGATACCAGACATCTCCTTGTTACTGTGTCAAGTGGTGATGATACCCAGACATCTCCTAGTTACTGTGTCAAGTGGTGATGATACCAGACATCTCCTAGTTACTGTGTCAAGTGGTGATGATACCCAGACATCTCCTAGTTACTGTGTCAAGTGGTGATGATACCAGACATCTCCTAGTTACTGTGTCAAGTGGTGATACCCAGACATCTCCTAGTTACTGTGTCAAGTGGTGATACCCAGACATCTCCTAGTTACTGTGTCAAGTGGTGATGATACCCAGACATCTCCTTGTTACTGTGTCAAGTGGTGATGATACCCAGACATCTCCTAGTTACTGTGTCAAGTGGTGATGATACCCAGACATCTCCTTGTTACTGTGTCAAGTGGTGATGATACCCAGACATCTCCTAGTTATTGTGTCAAGTGGTGATGATACCAGACATCTCCTAGTTACTGTGTCAAGTGGTGATGATACCAGACATCTCCTTGTTACTGTGTCAAGTGGTGATGATACCCAGACATCTCCTTGTTACTGTGTCAAGTGGTGATGATACCCAGACATCTCCTAGTTATTGTGTCAAGTGGTGATGATACCAGACATCTCCTAGTTACTGTGTCAAGTGGTGATGATACCAGACATCTCCTTGTTACTGTGTCAAGTGGTGATGATACCCAGACATCTCCTAGTTACTGTGTCAAGTGGTGATGATACCAGACATCTCCTAGTTACTGTGTCAAGTGGTGATGATACCAGACATCTCCTAGTTACTGTGTCAAGTGGTGATGATACCAGACATCTCCTAGTTACTGTGTCAAGTGGTGATGATACCAGACATCTCCTAGTTACTGTGTCAAGTGGTGATGATACCAGACATCTCCTAGTTACTGTGTCAAGTGGTGATGATACCAGACATCTCCTAGTTACTGTGTCAAGTGGTGATACCCAGACATCTCCTAGTTACTGTGTCAAGTGGTGATGATACCCAGACATCTCCTAGTTACTGTGTCAAGTGGTGATGATACCCAGACATCTCCTAGTTACTGTGTCAAGTGGTGATGATACCAGACATCTCCTTGTTACTGTGTCAAGTGGTGATGATACCAGACATCTCCTAGTTACTGTGTCAAGTGGTGATGATACCAGACATCTCCTAGTTACTGTGTCAAGTGGTGATGATACCAGACATCTCCTTGTTACTGTGTCAAGTGGTGATGATACCAGACATCTCCTAGTTACTGTGTCAAGTGGTGATGATACCAGACATCTCCTTGTTACTGTGTCAAGTGGTGATGATACCCAGACATCTCCTAGTTACTGTGTCAAGTGGTGATGATACCAGACATCTCCTTGTTACTGTGTCAAGTGGTGATGATACCAGACATCTCCTTGTTACTGTGTCAAGTGGTGATGATACCAGACATCTCCTAGTTACTGTGTCAAGTGGTGATGATACCAGACATCTCCTAGTTACTGTGTCAAGTGGTGATGATACCAGACATCTCCTTGTTACTGTGTCTGAACAAACACTGTAACTACCTACAGTGGCAAGAAAAAGTATGTGAACCCTTTGGAATTACCTGGATTTCTGCATAAATTGGTCATCCAATCTGATCTTCATCGAAGTCCCAACAACAGACAAACACAGTGTGCTTAAACTAATAACACACAAATTATTGTATTTGTCTTGTCTATATTGAATACATAATTTAAACATTCACAGTGTAGGTTGGGAAAAGTATGTGAACCCCTAAGCTAATGACTTCTCCAACAGCTAATTGGAGTCAGGAGTCAGCTAACCTGGAGTCCAATCAATGAGATACGATTGGATATGTTGGGTAGAGCTTCCTTGCCCTGTAAAAAACACTCACAAAATGTGAGTTTGCTATTCACAAGAAGCATTGCCTGATGTGAACAATGCCTCAAACAAAACAGATCTCAGAAGACCTAAGATTAACCTCACTAGGGTACGTGGACTAGCGTCCCACCTGGCCAACATCCAGTGAAATTGCAGAGCGCCAAATTCAAAAACAGAAATACTCATTATAAAAATTCATAAAATATACAAGTGTTATAGATCAGTTTAAAGATGAGCTTCTTGTTAATCCAACCAAGATGTCAGATTTTAAAAATGCTTTACGGCGAAAGCGCACCATGCGATTATCTGAGAACAGCGCCCAGCACACAAATCATTACAAACAGTTACCAGCCAAGTAGAGGAGTTACACAAGTCAGAAATAGCAATAAAATGAATCACTTACCTTTGATGATCTTCACATGGTTGCACTCACAAGACTCCCATTTACTCAATAAATGTTTGTTTTGTTCGATAAAAGTCCCTGTTTATTTCCCAAAACCTCAGTTTTGTACGCACGTTTTGTTCAGTAATCCACAGGCTCAAACGATAAATGGAGAAAGTTCAGCACTGTTGCTACTCTCCTTAGGAGTGGCCGTCCTGCAAAGGTGACTGCAAGAGCGCAGCGCAGAATGCTCATTGAGGTTAAGAAGAACCGTAGAGTGTCAGTTAACCTCTTCAAACTAGGGGGCACTATTTTTATTTTTGGAAAAATAACGTTCCCAAAGTATGTGAAGGGTTGAAACTCTTTTTCCCCTCAGGCTTGTTTGATGAAAATGCTTGTAAGTAATATTCTATTAAGTTGGGACTTAGTCTCAAAGGGGAGGAAACGTGGTGGAAAATGTATTAATAGACACGATGTGACTGTTTTTATGCTGATACAAACGGGTCTTGTGTGACTTAGTCATAAGTCTGGGTGTACAGACAAGAGCTGTTTTGGGTGCGACCGTAGTATGTGACATCCTGTATTTACATTCTGCACAAACTTTGCTGTGTGGAAACTTGCAGGAAGGAACAGACAACGGTGGCAATGTGAGCTATCTTAATCTGCACAGTGAAGCTAAATCACCTTTTACACACCACGTTCCGCCCCTGTTTCCACACATCTGCTAAACTGCCACATAGATAAAAGAGGTTGTACTTTTCTATAAAAGCTGAGAGCCAACTCTGTTCATTGGGATTTTAACTCTGCACTATTGAGTGATTGTTAACAGCTACTTTTTTGCAAATCTTATGATGAAGTTGTTGTTTGAAGAATCTACAGTATCTCTTCCTTACGGATTAGAATTTCCACAACAATTGACAAATATACTTTAAATGAGCAGGCGACACTCACCAAAAATCCATCCAGATCCCTCCTGTAGATGGCGCATAGGCCAACATTACTGTTCCGCAGAACGAACGAGTCGTGCATTCCAACTGGCCACCACATTCAGCAGCTTGTATGGAAATCTGATAATTTTCACCTGTCCTTGTTATTGTCTCCAACCCCCCAGGTGCCGCTTGTTATCCCTTGGTGTACATATCCCGGTGTTTCCTGTCTCTCTATACCAGTGTACATATCCCGGTGTTTCCTGTCTCTCTGTACCAGTGTATTTATCCCTGTGTTTCCTGTCTCTCTGTGCCAGTGTATTTATCCCTGTGTTTCCTGTCTCTCTGTGCCAGTGTATTTATCCCTGTGTTTCCTGTCTCTCTGTACCAGTGTATTTATCCCTGTGTTTCCTGTCTCTCTGTGCCAGTGTATTTATCCCTGTGTTTCCTGTCTCTCTGTGCCAGTTCGTCTTGTATGTTCCAAGTCAACCAGCGTTTTCTCGTGCTCCTGCCTTTTCTTTTCTTTTTTACTAGTCCTACCGGTTTTGACCCTTGCCTGTTTTCTGGACTCTGTACACGCCTGCCTGACTATTCTGCCTGCCCTGACCTCGAGCCTGCCTTCCACTCTGTACCCTCTTGGACTCTGTACACGACTGCCTGACTATTCTGCCTGCCCTGACCTCGAGCCTGCCTTCCACTCTGTTCCTCCTGGACTCTGTATCCGCCTGCCTGACTATTCTGCCTGCCCTGACCTCGAGCCTGCCTTCCACTCTGTACCCTCTTGGACTCTGTACACGCCTGCCTGACTATTCTGCCTGCCCTGACCTCGAGCCTGCCTTCCACTCTGTACCCTCTTGGACTCTGTACACGCCTGCCTGACTATTCTGCCTGCCCTGACCTCGAGCCTGCCTTCCACTCTGTACCCTCTTGGACTCTGTACACGCCTGCCTGACTATTCTGCCTGCCCTGACCTCGAGCCTGCCTTCCACTCTGTACCCTCTTGGACTCTGATCTGGTTTTGACCTTTTACCTGTCCACGACCATTCTCTTGCCTACTCCTTTTGTATTATAATAAATATCAAAGACTCAAACCATCTGTCTCCCGTGTCTGCATCTGGGTCTCGCCTTGTGCCCTTATAATGCCCATCGGCAAGCTGTTGCAAAAAAACTGGGTGGATTGATGTTCTCCTGAAAGGGATGTGTTTGCCTTTCTGAAGTAGTTCTCCTTCGCCTCTAATTTAACCAATCACTTTATATGGATTCTTATCGTTACAAATGCACTTGATGCGGTCAAATTATATATTTCCTGTCAAGATATGTTGCATGAATTCCCAATGAAAAATGCAATTAAATAGAAAAATAATTGAATTATTAGGCTCACAATTTCACACATTTTCAACGTATATTTTCCCCCCGTTCTATGCTTGACAAACAGTTCCCTCATTCCACCACTTGGCACTGTGCGTACACATGGTCATGGCTGTGAGTCAATTTACGCACAGTCTCTCAAGGAAATGTTGACACAGATAAATCTCACACTCTCTAGGAAATGTTCCCACGAGTGCTCGATAAATTACGCCCAACTGTAATGCTGGTGACAGGTCTAATGTTGGTGACAGGTCTAATGTTGGTGACAGGTCTAATGTTGGTGACAGGTCTAATGTTGGTGACAGGTCTAATGTTGGTGACAGGTCTAATGTTGGTGACAGGTCTAATGCTGGTGACAGGTCTAATGTTGTCTTCCAGCCAACTGTAATGCTGGTGACAGGTCTGACGTTGGTGACAGGTCTAATGTTGGTGACAGGTCTAACGTTGGTGACAGGTCTAATGTTGGTGACAGGTCTAACGCTGGTGACAGGTCTAATGTTGGTGACAGGTCTAACGTTGGTGACAGGTCTAACGTTGGTGACAGGTCTAATGTTGGTGACAGGTCTAACGTTGGTGACAGGTCTAATGTTGGTGACAGGTCTAATATTGTCTTCCAGCCAACTGTAATGCTGGTGACAGGTCTAATGTTGTCTTCCAGCCAACTGTAACGGGTGACAGCTCTAATGCAGGTCCATGTTGATGGATGAGTAATGAATCGGCCAGGACGAGCAGATCCAGCTGGTATCAGGTCAGATGCTCTTTAGAGTCCCTGGTATGTCTTCTGGATGAGGTACTATAGAGGTACTGTTGCCTTATGTAATGTAATAATTACCTGATATAATTATCTCATATAGAAGGGTAGAAATTATTTGTGTTTGTCTCTCTTGGTCCCCCATTCTCCCTCTTCCCCCTTTCTCTCTTCTCCCCTCTCTCTCTCTTCTCCCCCTCTCTCTCTCTTCTCCTCTCTCTCTCTCTTCTCCCTCTCTCTCTTCTCCCCTCTTTCTCTCTTCTCCCCCTCTCTCTCTTCTCAGCTTTCCTCTCTTCTCCCCCTCTCTCTCTCTTCTCAGCTCTCCCTCTCTTCTCCCCTCTCTCTCTCTTCTCCCCCTCTCTCTTCTCAGCTCTCCTCTCTTCTCCCTCTCTCTCTCTTCTCCCCTCTCTCTTTCTTCTGCCCTCTTTCTCTCTTCTCCCCCTCTCTCTCTCTTCTCAGCTCTCCCTCTCTTCTCCCCTCTCTCTCTCTTTCTCCCATCTTTCTCTCTTCTCCCATCTCTCTCTCTTCTCATCTTTCTCCCTCTTCTCCCCCTCTCTCTTTCTTATCTCTCTCTGTCTGCTGTCTAACCATCTGTTCCTGTAGAGCTAGCATGAGTCACAGGCCAGATCTGAGCAATGGCATCTGGGTACCATGACCACCTGCCTGTCTGTTACTCTACAACACAGATTTTCATCCCCAACCCTCTCTCTGCCTTTCCTGCCTGCCTGTACCTCTTACTGTAAATCTCCGTACCTCTCTATATACCTCTCTACATACCTCTCTACATACCTCTCTATATACCTCTCTACATACCTCTCTGTGTCTCTATGTACCTCTATATACCTCTCTACATACCTCTCCACATACCTCTCTACATACCTCTCTATATACCTCTCTACGTACCTCTCTATATACCTCTCTATATACATCTCTACATACCTCTCTACATACCTCTCTACATACCTCTCTACATACCTCTCTACGTACCTCTCTATGTACCTCTCTATATACCTCTCTATATACCTCTCTATATACCTCTCTACATACCTCTCTATATACCTCTCTACATACCTCTCTACATACCTCTCTATACCTCTCTACATACCTCTCTACATACCTCTTTATATACCTCTCTATATACATCTCTACATACCTCTCTATATACCTCTCTACATACCTCTCTACATACCTCTCTATATACCTCTCTATGTACCTCTCTATATACCTCTCTATATACCTCTCCATATACCAGTCTATATACCTCTCTATATACCTCTCTATATACCTCTCCATGTACCTCTCCACGTACCTCTCTATATACCTCTCTACATACCTCTCTATATACCTCTCTACATACCTCTCTACATACCTCTCTACATACCTCTCTATATACCTCTCTACATACCTCTCTATATACCTCTCTACATACCTCTCTACATACCTCTCTATATACCTCTCTCTATATACCTCTCTACATACCTCTCTGTGTCTCTATGTACCTCTCTATATACCTCTCTACATACCTCTCTACATACCTCTCTATATACATCTCTATATACCTCTCCACATACCTCTCTATATAGCTCTCTATATACCTCTCTATATACCTCTCTATATACCTCTCTACGTACCTCTCTACATACCTCTCTATATACCTCTCTATATACCTCTCTATGTACCTCTCTACGTACCTCTCTATGTACCTCTCTATATACCTCTCTATATACCTCTCTATATACCTCTCTACATACCTCTCTACATACCTCTTTATATACCTCTCTATATACATCTCTACATACCTCTCTATATACCTCTCTACATACCTCTCTACATACCTCTCTATATACCTCTCTACATACCTCTCTATATACCTCTCTATATACCTCTCTATATACCTCTCCATATACCTCTCCATATACCTCTCTATATACCTCTCTATATACCTCTCTATATACCTCTCTATATACATCTCTATATACCTCTCCATATACCTCTCTATATAGCTCTCTATATACCTCTCTATATACCTCTCTATATACCTCTCTATATACCTCTCTATATACCTCTCTATATACCTCTCCATATACCTCTCTGTGTCTCTATATACCTCTCTATATACCTCTCTATATACCTCTCTATATACCTCTCTATATACCTCTCTATATACCTCTCTATATACCTCTCTATATACCTCTCCATATACCTCTCCATATACCTCTCTATATACCTCTATATACCTCTCTATATACCTCTCTACATACCTCTCTACATACCTCTCTATATACCTCTCTACATACCTCTGTGTCTCTATGTACCTCTCTATATACCTCTCTACATACCTCTCTACATACCTCTCTATATACATCTCTATATACCTCTCCATATACCTCTCTATATACCTCTCTATATACCTCTCTATATACCTCTCTATATACCTCTCTATATACCTCTCTACATACCTCTCTACATACCTCTCTATATACCTCTCTACATACCTCTCTGTGTCTCTATGTACCTCTCTACATACCTCTCTATATACCTCTCTATATACCTCTCTCTATATACCTCTCTATATACCTGTCTATATACATCTCTACATACCTCTCTACATACCTCTCTATATACCTCTCTATATACCTCTCTATATACCTCTCTACGTGCCTCTCTATATACCTCTCTACATACCTCTCTATATACCTCTCTATATACCTCTCTATATACCTCTCTATATACCTCTCTATATACCTCTCTATATACCTCTCCATATACCTCTCTATATACCTCTCTATATACCTCTCTATATACCTCTCTATATACCTCTCTATATACCTCTCTATATACCTCTCTATATACCTCTCTATATACCTCTCTATATACCTCTCTATATACCTCTCTATGTACCTCTCTATATACCTCTGTACCTCTCTTTGAGGACATTGCCACTGACACGGCCCGCAACCAAAACCTGCAGACTCTCCTTCACTGCAGCCGACGTCAGGAAAACATTTAAACGCGTTAACCCTCGCAAGGCTGCAGGCCCAGACGGCATCCCCAGCCGCATCCTCAGAGCATGCGCAGACCAGCTGGCTGGTGTGTTTACGGACATATTCAATCAATCCTGGCCATGCACGCCTCCAACTCAATCATCAAGTTTGCGGACGACACTACAGTGGTAGGCTTGATTACCAACAATGACGAGACGGCCTACAGGGAGGTGGTGAGGGCCCTCAGAGTGTGGTGTCAGGACAATAACCTCACACTCAATGTCAACAAAACAAAGGAGAGGATTGTGGACTTCAGGAAACAGCAGAGGTAACACCCCCCTATTCACATCGATGGGAGAGTAGTGGAGAGGGTAGTAAGTTTTAAGTTTAAGTTCCTCGGTGTACACATCACGAACAAACTGAATTGGTCCACCCACACAGACAGCGTTGTGAAGAAGGCGCAGCAGCGCCTCTTCAACCTCAGGAGGCTAAAGAAATTCGGCTTGTGACCAAAGGCACTCACAAACTTCTACAGATGCACAATCGAGAGCATCCTGTCGGGCTGTATCACCGCCTGGTACGGCAACTGCTCCGCACACAACCGTTAGGCTCTCCAGAGGGTAGTGAGGTCTGCACAACGCATCACCGGGGGCAAACTACCTGCCCTCCAGGACACCTACACCACCCGATGTTACAGGAAGGCCATAAAGATCATCAAGGACAACAACCACCTGAGCCACTGCCTGTTCACCCCGCTATCATCCAGAAGGCGAGTTCAGTACAGGTGCATCAAAGCTGGGACCGAGAGACTGAAAAACAGCTTCTATCTCAAGGCCATCAGACTGTTAAACAGCCACTGCTAACATTGAGTGGCTGCTGCCAACACACTGACTCAACTCCAGCCACTTTAATAATGGGAATTGATGGAAATTGATGTAAAATATATCACTTGCCACTTTAAACAATGCTACTTAATATAATGTTTACATACCCTACATTATTCATCTCATATGTATATACTGTACTCGATACCATCTACTGCATCTTGTTTACATACCCTACATTACTCATCTCATATGTATATACTGTACTGATACCATCTACTGCATCTTGTTTACATACCCTACATTACTCATCTCATATGTATATACTGTACTTTCGATACCATCTACTGCATCTTGTTTACATACCCTACATTACTCATCTCATATGTATACTGTACTCGATACCATCTACTGCATCTTGTTTACATACCCTACATTACTCATCTCATATGTATATACTGTACTCGATACCATCTACTGCATCTTGTTTACATACCCTACATTACTCATCTCATATGTATATACTGTACTCGATACCATCTACTGCATCTTGTTTACATACCCTACATTACTCATCTCATATGTATATACTGTACTCGATACCATCTACTGTATCTTGCCTATGCCGTTCTGTACCATCACTCATTCATATATCCTTATGTACATATTCTTTTATCCCCTTACACTGTGTATAAGACAGTAGTTTAGAATTGTTAGTTAGATTACTCGTTGGTTATCACTGCATTGTCGGAACTAGAAGCACAAGCATTTCTCACATACAAGATTAACATCTGCTAACCATGTGTATGTGACAAATACTTTGGATTTGATTTGATATCCTGTACTCTATACCATATATTGCATCTTGCCTATGCCGCACATATATTTATATGTACATATTCTTATTCCATCCCTGTACACTGTGTGAATAAGGTAGTCATTGTGAATTTGTTAGATTACTTGTTAGATATTACTGCACTAATCAAATCAATTGAAATCACATTTTATTTGTCACATACACATGGTTAGCAGATGTTATTGGTCACATGGTTAGCAGATGTTATTGGTCACATGGTTAGCAGATGTTATTGGTCACATGGTTAGCAGATGTTAATGGTCACATGGTTAGCAGATGTTAATGGTCACATGGTTAGCAGATGTTATTGGTCACATGGTTAGCAGATGTTATTGGTCACATGGTTAGCAGATGTTATTGGTCACATGGTTAGCAGATGTTAATGGTCACATGGTTAGCAGATGTTATTGGTCACATGGTTAGCAGATGTTATTGGTCACATGGTTAGCAGATGTTAATGCGAGTGTAGCGAAATGCTTGTGCTTCTAGTTCCGACAACCACGTCCCTGTGAAAAGAAATGTGTGTTTTTTTGCCTGTTTTAACCGCACACTTGTTGTTTGTCTACATGGATTTAATAATGTTGTATGTTTTTCCCCCAACACCACTTTCCATCAGTTTGTATAGCGGACCCTCACTTTATATTGAGTCAAAAGCCTTTTTTGAAATCAACAAAGCATGAGAAGACTTTGCCTTTGTTTTGGTTTGTTTGGTTGTGAAGTAGGGTGTGCAGGGTGAATACATGGTCTGTTGTACGGTAATTTGGTAAAAAGACAATTTGACATTTGCTCAGTACATTGTTGTCATTGAGGAAATGTACGAGTCTGCTGTTATTGATAATGCAGAGGATTTTCCCCAAGGTTACTGTTGACACATATCCCCAGTAGTTATTGGGGTCGAATTTGTCTCGACGTTTGTGGATTGGGGTGATCAGGCCTTGGTTCCAAATATCGGGGAAGATAACAGAGGATGATGTTAAAGAGTTTAAGTATAGCCAATTGGAATTTGGGGTCTGTATATTTGAATATTTAATTTAGGATACCATCAACCCCATTGGTCATTTTGTGTGAGAGGGTTTGTATATTTGAATATTTAATTTAGGATACCATCAACCCTAGTGGACATTTTGTGTGAGAGGGTTTGTATATTTGAATATTTAATTTAGGATACCATCAACCCCAGTGGGCATTTTGTGTGAGAGGGTTTGTATATTTGAATATTTAATTTAGGATACCATCAACCCCAGTGGCCATTTTGTGTGAGAGGGTTTGTATATTTGAATATTTAATTTAGGATACCATCAACCCCATTGGCCATTTTGTGTGAGAGGGTTTGTATATTTGAATATTTAATTTTAGGATACCATCAACCCCATTGGTCATTTTGTGTGAGAGGGTTTGTATTTTGAATATTTAATTTAGGATACCATCAACCCTAGTGGACATTTTGTGTGAGAGGGTTTGTATATTTGAATATTTAATTTTAGGATACCATCAACCCCCATTGGTCATTTTGTGAGAGGGTTTGTATATTTGAATATTTAATTTAGGATACCATCAACCCCATTGGTCATTTTGTGTGAGAGGGTTTGTATATTTGAATATTTAATTTAGGATACCATCAACCCCAGTGGGCATTTTGTGTGAGAGGGTTTGTATATTTGAATATTTAATTTAGGATACCATCAACCCCATTGGCCATTTTGTGTGAGAGGGTTTGTATATTTGAATATTTAATTTAGGATACCATCAACCCCATTGGTCATTTTGTGTGAGAGGGTTTGTATATTTGAATATTTAATTTAGGATACCATCAACCCCATTGGTCATTTTGTGTGAGAGGGTTTGTATATTTGAATATTTAATTTAGGATACCATCAACCTAATGGGCATTTTGTGTGAGAGGGTTTGTATATTTGAATATTTAATTTAGGATACCATCAACCCTAGTGGGCATTTTGTGTGAGAGGGTTTGTATTTTGAATATTTAATTTAGGATACCATCAACCCCAGTGGGCATTTTGTGTGAGAGGGTTTGTATTTTGTCATTAATGGTTAATTCTAAGATTTGTATTTGATACATATGTTGTTGCTGTTTGTTCTTTGTCTCTCTCTCTGTCACCCCAATTCCCAATCCTCTCTCTCTCTCTCTCTCTCTCTCTCTCTCTCTCTCTCTCTCTCTCTCTCATTGTCACCCCCTAATTCCAAAGCCTCTCTCTCTTTCTCTGTCTCTCTGTCGCCCCTAATTCACTATCCTCTCTCTCTCTCCCTCTCTCTGTGTCTCTCTCTCTCTCTCTCTCTGTCTCTCTCTCTGTCGCCCCTAATGCACTATCCTCTCTCTCTCTCTCTCTCTCTCTCTCTCTCTCTCTCTCTCTCTGTCTCTCTCTCTCTCTCTCTCTCTCTCTCTCTCTCTCTTTGTCTCTGTCGCCCCCTAATTCTAATCCTCATCCTCTCTCTCTCTCTCTCTCTCTCTCTCTCTCTCTCTCTCATTCCCACCTCTCTCTCTCATTCCCACTCCCTCTCTCTCTTAACTCAATTCGATTT
>NC_068426.1:530252-552752 GCF_023373465.1 Oncorhynchus keta
CTACTAACTGGCATCACTGCTACTAACTGGCATCACTGCTACTAACTGGCATCACTGCTACTAACTGGCATACTAGCTGGCATCTGCTACTAACTGGCATCACTGCTACTAACTGGCATCACTGCTACTAACTGGCATCACTGCTACTAACTGGCATCACTGCTACTAACTGGCATCACTGCTACTAACTGGCATCCCAGCTACCAACTGGCATCACTGCTACTGCCTGGTATCACTGCTACTGCCTGGTATCCCTGCTACTGCCTGGTATCACTGCTACTGCCTGGTATCACTGCTACTAACTGGCATCACTGCTACTGCCTGGTATCACTGCTACTGCCTGGTATCACTGCTACTGCCTGGTATCCCTGCTACTGCCTGGTATCACTGCTACTGCCTGGTATCACTGCTACTGCCTGGTATCCCTGCTACTGCCTGGTATCACTGCTACTTCCTGGCATCACTGCTACTGCCTGGCATCACTGCTGCTGCCTGGTATCACTGCTACTGCCTGGCATCACTGCTACTGCCTGGCATCACTGCTACTGCCTGGCATCACTGCTACTGCCTGGTATCACTGCTACTGCCTGGTATCACAGCTACTGCCTGGTATCACTGCTACTAACTGGTATCACAGCTACAAACTGGCATCGCTGCATTGCCTGGTATCACTGCTACTGCCTGGTATCACAGCTACTGCCTGGTATCACTGCTACTAACTGGCATCACAGCTACAGGCTGGCATCACTGCTACTGCCTGGTATCACTGCTACTGCCTGGTATCACTGCTACTAACTGGCATCACAGCTACAAACTGGCATCCCTGCTACTTCCTGGCATCACTGCTTCTGCCTGGTATCACTGCTACTAACTGGCATCATGCTACAAACTGGCATCACTGCTGCTGCCTGGTATCACTGCTACTGCCTGGTATCACTGCTACTGCCTGGTATCACTGCTACTTCCTGGTATCACTGCTACTGCCTGGTATCCCTGCTACTGCCTGGTATCACTGCTACTGCCTGGTATCACTGCTACTGCCTGGTATCACTGCTACTTCCTGGCATCACTGCTACTGCCTGGTATCACTGCTACTAACTGGCATCACAGCTACAAACTGGCATCACTGCTACTGCCTGGTATCACTGCTACTGCCTGGCATCACAGCTACTGCCTGGTATCACTGCTACTAACTGGTATCACAGCTACAAACTGGCATCGCTGCTACTGCCTGGTATCACTGCTACTGCCTGGTATCACAGCTACTGCCTGGTATCACTGCTACTAACTGGCATCACATTTACTGCCTGGTATCACTGCTACTGCCTGGTATCACTGCTACTAACTGGCATCACAGCTACAAACTGGCATCCCTGCTGCTTCCTGGCATCACTGCTACTGCCTGGTATCACTGCTACTAACTGGCATCACAGCTACAGACTGGCATCACTGCTACTGCCTGGTATCACTGCTACTGCCTGGTATCACTGCTACTGCCTGGTATCACTGCTACTTCCTGGTATCACTGCTACTGCCTGGTATCCCTGCTACTGCCTGGTATCACTGCTACTGCCTGGTATCACTGCTACTGCCTGGTATCACTGCTACTTCCTGGCATCACTGCTACTGCCTGGTATCACTGCTACTAACTGGCATCACAGCTACAAACTGGCATCACTGCTACTGCCTGGTATCACTGCTACTGCCTGGCATCACTGCTACTGCCTGGTATCACTGCTACTAACTGGCATCACAGCTACAAACTGGCATCACTGCTACTGCCTGGTATCACTGCTACTGCCTGGTATCACTGCTACTAACTGGCATCACAGCTACAAACTGGCATCACTGCTACTGCCTGGTATCACTGCTACTGCCTGGTATCACTGCTACTGCCTGGCATCACTGCTACTGCCCAGCATCACTGCTACTGCCTGGCAAATCAAATCAAATCAAATCAAAATCAACCATGTGTATGTGACAAATAAAATTTGATTTGATTGAGCAGATGTTAATTCGAGTGTAGCGAAATACTTGTGCTTCTAGTTCCGTCAATGCAGTAATAACCAACAAGTAATCTAACTAACAATTCCAAAACTACTGTCTTCTACACAGTGTAAGGGGATAAGGAATATGTACATAAAGATACATGAATGAGTGATGGAACAGAGCAGCATAAGCAAGATACAGTAGATGGTATCGAGTACAGTATATACATATGAGATGAGTATGTAAACAAAGTGGCATAGTTAAAGTGGCTAGTGATACATGTGTTACATAAGGATGCAGTAGATGATATAGAGTACAGTATATACGTATACATATGAGATGAATAATGTAGGGTATGTAAACATTATATTAGGTAGCATTGTTTAAAGTGGCTAGTGATATATTTTACATCATTTCCCATCAATTTCCATTATTAAAGTGGCTGGAGTTGAGTCAGTGTGTTGGCAGCAGCCACTAAATGTTAGTGGTGGCTGTTTAACAGTCTGATGGCCTTGAGATAGAAGCTGTTTTTCAGTCTCTCGGTCCCAGCTTTGATGCACCTGTACTGACCTCGCCTTCTGGATGATAGCGGGGTGAACAGGCAGTGGCTCGGGTGGTTGTTGTCCTTGATGATCTTTATGGCCTTCCTGTAACATCGGGTGGTGTAGGTGTCCTGGAGGGCAGGTAGTTTGCCCCCGGTGATGCGTTGTGCAGACCTCACTACCCTCTGGAGAGCCTTACGGTTGAGGCGGAGCAGTTGCCGTACCAGGCGGTGATACAGCCCGCCAGGATGCTCTCGATTGTGCATCTGTAGAAGTTTGTGAGTGCTTTTGGTGACAAGCCGAATTTCTTCAGCCTCCTGAGGTTGAAGAGGCGCTGCTGTGCCTTCTTCAGGATGCTGTCTGTGTGAGTGGACCAATTCAGTTTGTCTGTGATGTGTATGCCGAGGAACTTAAAACTTACTACCCTCTCCACTACTGTTCCATCGATGTGGATAGGGGGGTGTTCCCTCTGCTGTTTCCTGAAGTCCACAATCATCTCCTTAGTTTTGTTGACGTTGAGTGTGAGGTTATTTTCCTGACACCACACTGCGAGGGCCCTCACCTCCTCCCTGTAGGCTGTCTCGTCGTTGTTGGTAATCAAGCCTACCATTGTTGTGTGGTCCGCAAACTTGATGATTGAGTTGGAGCGTGCGTGGCGCAGTCGTGGGTGAACAGGGAGTACAGGAGAGGGCTCAGAACGCACCCTTGTGGGGCCCTAGTGTTGAGGATCAGCGGGGTGGAGATGTTGTTGCCTACCCTCACCACCTGGGGGCGGCCCGTCAGGAAGTCCAGTACCCAGTTGCACAGGGCGGGGTCGAGACTGTCTGGCATCGCTGCTACTGTCTGGCATCACTGCTACTGTCTGGCATCACTGCTACTGCCTGGCATCACTGCTACTGCCTGGCATCACTGCTACTGTCTGGCATCACTGCTACTGCCTGGCATCACTGCTACTGTCTGGCATCACTGCTACTACCTGGCATCACTGCTACTGTCTGGCATCACTGCTACTGCCTGGTATCACTGCTACTAACTGGCATCACTGCTACTGCCTGGTATCACTGCTACTAACTGGCATCACTGCTACTGCCTGGCATCACTGCTACTTCCTGGCATCACTGCTACTAACTGGCATCACTGCTACTTCCTGGCATCACTGCTACTGCCTGGCATCACTGCTACTGCCTGGCATCACTGCTACTGCCTGGCATCACTGCTACTGCCTGGCATCACTGCTACTGCCTGGTATCACTGCTACTGCCTGGTATCACAGCTACTGCCTGGTATCACTGCTACTAACTGGTATCACAGCTACAAACTGGCATCGCTGCTACTGCCTGGTATCACTGCTACTGCCTGGTATCACAGCTACTGCCTGGTATCACTGCTACTAACTGGCATCACAGCTACAAACTGGCATCACTGCTACTGCCTGGTATCACTGCTACTGCCTGGTATCACTGCTACTAACTGGCATCACAGCTACAAACTGGCATCCCTGCTACTTCCTGGCATCACTGCTACTGCCTGGTATCACTGCTACTAACTGGCATCACAGCTACAAACTGGCATCACTGCTACTGCCTGGTATCACTGCTACTGCCTGGTATCACTGCTACTGCCTGGTATCACTGCTACTTCCTGGTATCACTGCTACTGCCTGGTATCCCTGCTACTGCCTGGTATCACTGCTACTGCCTGGTATCACTGCTACTGCCTGGTATCACTGCTACTTCCTGGCATCACTGCTACTGCCTGGTATCACTGCTACTAACTGGCATCACAGCTACAAACTGGCATCACTGCTACTGCCTGGTATCACTGCTACTGCCTGGCATCACAGCTACTGCCTGGTATCACTGCTACTAACTGGTATCACAGCTACAAACTGGCATCGCTGCTACTGCCTGGTATCACTGCTACTGCCTGGTATCACAGCTACTGCCTGGTATCACTGCTACTAACTGGCATCACAGCTACTGCCTGGTATCACTGCTACTGCCTGGTATCACTGCTACTAACTGGCATCACAGCTACAAACTGGCATCCCTGCTACTTCCTGGCATCACTGCTACTGCCTGGTATCACTGCTACTAACTGGCATCACAGCTACAAACTGGCATCACTGCTACTGCCTGGTATCACTGCTACTGCCTGGTATCACTGCTACTGCCTGGTATCACTGCTACTTCCTGGTATCACTGCTACTGCCTGGTATCCCTGCTACTGCCTGGTATCACTGCTACTGCCTGGTATCACTGCTACTGCCTGGTATCACTGCTACTTCCTGGCATCACTGCTACTGCCTGGTATCACTGCTACTAACTGGCATCACAGCTACAAACTGGCATCACTGCTACTGCCTGGTATCACTGCTACTGCCTGGCATCACTGCTACTGCCTGGTATCACTGCTACTAACTGGCATCACAGCTACAAACTGGCATCACTGCTACTGCCTGGTATCACTGCTACTGCCTGGTATCACTGCTACTAACTGGCATCACAGCTACAAACTGGCATCACTGCTACTGCCTGGTATCACTGCTACTGCCTGGTATCACTGCTACTGCCCAGCATCACTGCTACTGCCTGGCAAATCAAATCAAATCAAATCAAAATCAACCATGTGTATGTGACAAATAAAATTTGATTTGATTGAGCAGATGTTAATTCGAGTGTAGCGAAATACTTGTGCTTCTAGTTCCGTCAATGCAGTAATAACCAACAAGTAATCTAACTAACAATTCCAAAACTACTGTCTTCTACACAGTGTAAGGGGATAAGGAATATGTACATAAAGATACATGAATGAGTGATGGAACAGAGCAGCATAAGCAAGATACAGTAGATGGTATCGAGTACAGTATATACATATGAGATGAGTATGTAAACAAAGTGGCATAGTTAAAGTGGCTAGTGATACATGTGTTACATAAGGATGCAGTAGATGATATAGAGTACAGTATATACGTATACATATGAGATGAATAATGTAGGGTATGTAAACATTATATTAGGTAGCATTGTTTAAAGTGGCTAGTGATACATGTGTTACATAAGGATGCAGTAGATGATATAGAGTACAGTATATACGTATACATATGAGATGAATAATGTAGGGTATGTAAACATTATATTAGGTAGCATTGTTTAAAGTGGCTAGTGATATATTTTACATCATTTCCCATCAATTTCCATTATTAAAGTGGCTGGAGTTGAGTCAGTGTGTTGGCAGCAGCCACTCAATGTTAGTGGTGGCTGTTTAACAGTCTGATGGCCTTGAGATAGAAGCTGTTTTCAGTCTCTCGGTCCCAGCTTTGATGCACCTGTACTGACCTCGCCTTCTGGATGATAGCGGGGTGAACAGGCAGTGGCTCGGGTGGTTGTTGTCCTTGATGATCTTTATGGCCTTCCTGTAACATCGGGTGGTGTAGGTGTCCTGGAGGGCAGGTAGTTTGCCCCGGTGATGCGTTGTGCAGACCTCACTACCCTCTGGAGAGCCTTACGGTTGAGGGCGGAGCAGTTGCCGTACCAGGCGGTGATACAGCCCGCCAGGATGCTCTCGATTGTGCATCTGTAGAAGTTTGTGAGTGCTTTTGGTGACAAGCCGAATTTCTTCAGCCTCCTGAGGTTGAAGAGGCGCTGCTGTGCCTTCTTCAGGATGCTGTCTGTGTGAGTGGACCAATTCAGTTTGTCTGTGATGTGTATGCCGAGGAACTTAAAACTTACTACCCTCTCCACTACTGTTCCATCGATGTGGATAGGGGGGTGTTCCCTCTGCTGTTTCCTGAAGTCCACAATCATCTCCTTAGTTTTGTTGACGTTGAGTGTGAGGTTATTTTCCTGACACCACACTGCGAGGGCCCTCACCTCCTCCCTGTAGGCTGTCTCGTCGTTGTTGGTAATCAAGCCTACCATTGTTGTGTGGTCCGCAAACTTGATGATTGAGTTGGAGGCGTGCGTGGCCACGCAGTCGTGGGTGAACAGGGAGTACAGGAGAGGGCTCAGAACGCACCCTTGTGGGGCCCTAGTGTTGAGGATCAGCGGGGTGGAGATGTTGTTGCCTACCCTCACCACCTGGGGGCGGCCCGTCAGGAAGTCCAGTACCCAGTTGCACAGGGCGGGGTCGAGACTGTCTGGCATCGCTGCTACTGTCTGGCATCACTGCTACTGTCTGGCATCACTGCTACTGCCTGGCATCACTGCTACTGCCTGGCATCACTGCTACTGTCTGGCATCACTGCTACTGCCTGGCATCACTGCTACTGTCTGGCATCACTGCTACTACCTGGCATCACTGCTACTGTCTGGCATCGCTGCTACTGCCTGGTATCACTGCTACTAACTGGCATCACTGCTACTGCCTGGTATCACTGCTACTAACTGGCATCACTGCTACTGCCTGGCATCACTGCTACTTCCTGGCATCACTGCTACTAACTGGCATCACTGCTACTTCCTGGCATCACTGCTACTGCCTGGCATCACTGCTACTGCCTGGTATCACTGCTACTGCCTGGCATCACTGCTACTGCCTGGCATCACTGCTACTGCCTGGCATCACTGCTACTGCCTGGTATCACTGCTACTGCCTGGTATCACAGCTACTGCCTGGTATCACTGCTACTAACTGGTATCACAGCTACAAACTGGCATCGCTGCTACTGCCTGGTATCACTGCTACTGCCTGGTATCACAGCTACTGCCTGGTATCACTGCTACTAACTGGCATCACAGCTACAAACTGGCATCACTGCTACTGCCTGGTATCACTGCTACTGCCTGGTATCACTGCTACTAACTGGCATCACAGCTACAAACTGGCATCCCTGCTACTTCCTGGCATCACTGCTACTGCCTGGTATCACTGCTACTAACTGGCATCACAGCTACAAACTGGCATCACTGCTACTGCCTGGTATCACTGCTACTGCCTGGTATCACTGCTACTGCCTGGTATCACTGCTACTTCCTGGTATCACTGCTACTGCCTGGTATCCCTGCTACTGCCTGGTATCACTGCTACTGCCTGGTATCACTGCTACTGCCTGGTATCACTGCTACTTCCTGGCATCACTGCTACTGCCTGGTATCACTGCTACTAACTGGCATCACAGCTACAAACTGGCATCACTGCTACTGCCTGGTATCACTGCTACTGCCTGGCATCACAGCTACTGCCTGGTATCACTGCTACTAACTGGTATCACAGCTACAAACTGGCATCGCTGCTACTGCCTGGTATCACTGCTACTGCCTGGTATCACAGCTACTGCCTGGTATCACTGCTACTAACTGGCATCACAGCTACTGCCTGGTATCACTGCTACTGCCTGGTATCACTGCTACTAACTGGCATCACAGCTACAAACTGGCATCCCTGCTACTTCCTGGCATCACTGCTACTGCCTGGTATCACTGCTACTAACTGGCATCACAGCTACAAACTGGCATCACTGCTACTGCCTGGTATCACTGCTACTGCCTGGTATCACTGCTACTAACTGGCATCACAGCTACAAACTGGCATCACTGCTACTGCCTGGTATCACTGCTACTGCCTGGTATCACTGCTACTAACTGGCATCACAGCTACAAACTGGCATCCCTGCTACTTCCTGGCATCACTGCTACTGCCTGGTATCACTGCTACTAACTGGCATCACAGCTACAAACTGGCATCACTGCTACTGCCTGGTATCACTGCTACTGCCTGGTATCACTGCTACTGCCTGGTATCACTGCTACTTCCTGGTATCACTGCTACTGCCTGGTATCCCTGCTACTGCCTGGTATCACTGCTACTGCCTGGTATCACTGCTACTGCCTGGTATCACTGCTACTTCCTGGCATCACTGCTACTGCCTGGTATCACTGCTACTAACTGGCATCACAGCTACAAACTGGCATCACTGCTACTGCCTGGTATCACTGCTACTGCCTGGCATCACAGCTACTGCCTGGTATCACTGCTACTAACTGGTATCACAGCTACAAACTGGCATCGCTGCTACTGCCTGGTATCACTGCTACTGCCTGGTATCACAGCTACTGCCTGGTATCACTGCTACTAACTGGCATCACAGCTACTGCCTGGTATCACTGCTACTGCCTGGTATCACTGCTACTAACTGGCATCACAGCTACAAACTGGCATCCCTGCTACTTCCTGGCATCACTGCTACTGCCTGGTATCACTGCTACTAACTGGCATCACAGCTACAAACTGGCATCACTGCTACTGCCTGGTATCACTGCTACTGCCTGGTATCACTGCTACTGCCTGGTATCACTGCTACTTCCTGGTATCACTGCTACTGCCTGGTATCCCTGCTACTGCCTGGTATCACTGCTACTGCCTGGTATCACTGCTACTGCCTGGTATCACTGCTACTTCCTGGCATCACTGCTACTGCCTGGTATCACTGCTACTAACTGGCATCACAGCTACAAACTGGCATCACTGCTACTGCCTGGTATCACTGCTACTGCCTGGCATCACTGCTACTGCCTGGTATCACTGCTACTAACTGGCATCACAGCTACAAACTGGCATCACTGCTACTGCCTGGTATCACTGCTACTGCCTGGTATCACTGCTACTAACTGGCATCACAGCTACAAACTGGCATCACTGCTACTGCCTGGTATCACTGCTACTGCCTGGTATCACTGCTACTGCCTGGCATCACTGCTACTGCCCAGCATCACTGCTACTGCCTGGCAAATCAAATCAAATCAAATCAAAATCAACCATGTGTATGTGACAAATAAAATTTGATTTGATTGAGCAGATGTTAATTCGAGTGTAGCGAAATACTTGTGCTTCTAGTTCCGTCAATGCAGTAATAACCAACAAGTAATCTAACTAACAATTCCAAAACTACTGTCTTCTACACAGTGTAAGGGGATAAGGAATATGTACATAAAGATACATGAATGAGTGATGGAACAGAGCAGCATAAGCAAGATACAGTAGATGGTATCGAGTACAGTATATACATATGAGATGAGTATGTAAACAAAGTGGCATAGTTAAAGTGGCTAGTGATACATGTGTTACATAAGGATGCAGTAGATGATATAGAGTACAGTATATACGTATACATATGAGATGAATAATGTAGGGTATGTAAACATTATATTAGGTAGCATTGTTTAAAGTGGCTAGTGATACATGTGTTACATAAGGATGCAGTAGATGATATAGAGTACAGTATATACGTATACATATGAGATGAATAATGTAGGGTATGTAAACATTATATTAGGTAGCATTGTTTAAAGTGGCTAGTGATATATTTTACATCATTTCCCATCAATTTCCATTATTAAAGTGGCTGGAGTTGAGTCAGTGTGTTGGCAGCAGCCACTCAATGTTAGTGGTGGCTGTTTAACAGTCTGATGGCCTTGAGATAGAAGCTGTTTTTCAGTCTCTCGGTCCCAGCTTTGATGCACCTGTACTGACCTCGCCTTCTGGATGATAGCGGGGTGAACAGGCAGTGGCTCGGGTGGTTGTTGTCCTTGATGATCTTTATGGCCTTCCTGTAACATCGGGTGGTGTAGGTGTCCTGGAGGGCAGGTAGTTTGCCCCCGGTGATGCGTTGTGCAGACCTCACTACCCTCTGGAGAGCCTTACGGTTGAGGGCGGAGCAGTTGCCGTACCAGGCGGTGATACAGCCCGCCAGGATGCTCTCGATTGTGCATCTGTAGAAGTTTGTGAGTGCTTTTGGTGACAAGCCGAATTTCTTCAGCCTCCTGAGGTTGAAGAGGCGCTGCTGTGCCTTCTTCAGGATGCTGTCTGTGTGAGTGGACCAATTCAGTTTGTCTGTGATGTGTATGCCGAGGAACTTAAAACTTACTACCCTCTCCACTACTGTTCCATCGATGTGGATAGGGGGGTGTTCCCTCTGCTGTTTCCTGAAGTCCACAATCATCTCCTTAGTTTTGTTGACGTTGAGTGTGAGGTTATTTTCCTGACACCACACTGCGAGGGCCCTCACCTCCTCCCTGTAGGCTGTCTCGTCGTTGTTGGTAATCAAGCCTACCATTGTTGTGTGGTCCGCAAACTTGATGATTGAGTTGGAGGCGTGCGTGGCCACGCAGTCGTGGGTGAACAGGGAGTACAGGAGAGGGCTCAGAACGCACCCTTGTGGGGCCCTAGTGTTGAGGATCAGCGGGGTGGAGATGTTGTTGCCTACCCTCACCACCTGGGGGCGGCCCGTCAGGAAGTCCAGTACCCAGTTGCACAGGGCGGGGTCGAGACTGTCTGGCATCGCTGCTACTGTCTGGCATCACTGCTACTGTCTGGCATCACTGCTACTGCCTGGCATCACTGCTACTGCCTGGCATCACTGCTACTGTCTGGCATCACTGCTACTGCCTGGCATCACTGCTACTGTCTGGCATCACTGCTACTATCTGGCATCACTGCTACTGTCTGGCATCGCTGCTACTGTCTGGCATCACTGCTACTACCTGGCATCACTGCTACTGCCTGGCATCGCTGCTGCTGCCTGGCATCGCTGCTACTGTCTGGCATCACTGCTACTGCCTGGCATCACTGCTACTACCTGGCATCACTGCTACTGTCTGGCATCGCTGCTACTGTCTGGCATCACTGCTACTACCTGGCATCACTGCTAATGCTTGGCATCACTGCTACTACCTGGCATCACTGCTACTGCCTGGCATCACTGCTAATGCTTGGCATCACTGCTACTACCTGGCATCACTGCTACTGCCTGGCATCACTGCTACTGCCTGGCATCGCTGCTGCTGCCTGGCATCGCTGCTACTGTCTGGCATCACTGCTACTACCTGGCATCACTGCTAATGCTTGGCATCACTGCTACTACCTGGCATCACTGCTACTGCCTGGCATCACTGCTAATGCTTGGCATCACTGCTACTACCTGGCATCACTGCTACTGCCTGGCATCACTGCTACTGCCTGGCATCGCTGCTGCTGCCTGGCATCGCTGCTACTGTCTGGCATCACTGCTACTACCTGGCATCACTGCTAATGCTTGGCATCACTGCTACTGCCTGGCATCGCTGCTGCTGCCTGGCATCACTGCTACTGCCTGGCATCGCTGCTACTGTCTGGCATCACTGCTGCTGCCTGGCATCGCTGCTACTGTCTGGCATCACTGCTAATGCTTGGCATCACTGCTGCTGCCTGGCATCGCTGCTGCTGCCTGGCATCGCTGCTACTGTCTGGCATCACTGCTACTGTCTGGCATCACTGCTACTACCTGGCATCACTGCTAATGCTTGGCATCACTGCTACTGCCTGGCATCGCTGCTGCTGCCTGGCATCGCTGCTACTGTCTGGCATCACTGCTACTGCCTGGCATCGCTGCTACTGTCTGGCATCACTGCTGCTGCCTGGCATCACTGCTACTGCCTGGCATCACTGCTACTGCCTGGCATCACTGCTGCTGCCTGGCATCGCTGCTACTGTCTGGCATCACTGCTACTACCTGGCATCACTGCTAATGCTTGGCATCACTGCTACTGCCTGGCATCGCTGCTGCTGCCTGGCATCGCTGCTACTGTCTGGCATCACTGCTACTGCCTGGCATCGCTGCTACTGTCTGGCATCACTGCTACTGTCTGGCATCACTGCTACTGCCTGGCATCACTGCTACTGTCTGACATCACTGCTACTGTCTGACATCACTGCAACTGCCTGGCATCACTGCTACTGCCTGGCATCACTGCTACTGTCTGGCATCGCTGCTACTGCCTGGCATCGCTGCTACTGTCTGGCATCACTGCTACTGTCTGGCATCGACTCTTTCAAACTGGATGACACACATAGAAAGGTTGATCTAACCTTGTGTGTGTCAACTACACATTACTGGTCTGAAACACACACACATACACACACACACACACATACACACACACACACACACACACACACACACACACACACACACACACACACACACACACACACACACACACACACACACACACACATACAGACACACACATACACACACACACACACACACACACACACACACACACACACACACACACACACACACACACACACACACACACACACACCGTAGACACAGGGGATTCCTCCTCTAATGACACCGATGGATCATTCTGTCGTCTCCATAAAATATGTACTGTATGTATGTGTACGAGTGTGCAGGTGTGTGTGTGTGTGTGTGTGTGTGTGTGTGTGTGTGTGTGTGTGTGTGTGTGTGTGTGTGTGTGTGTGTGTGTGTGTGTGTGTGTGTGTGTGTGTGTGTAAGTGTAGCTGTGTGTGTGTGTGTAAGTGTAGCTGTGTGTGTGTTTGTGTAGATGTGGGTGTGTTTGTGTAGATGTGGGTGTGTGTGTGTAGATGTGTGTAGGTGTGTGTGTGTGTTTGTGTAGATGTGTGTGTGTGTGTGTGTAGATGTGTGTAGATGTGTGTAGGTGTGTGTGTGTGTAGATGTGTGTAGGTGTGTGTAGTGTGTGTGTGTGTGTGTGTGTAGATGTGTGTAGGTGTGTGTAGTGTGTGTGTGTGTGTAGATGTGTGTAGATGTGTGTAGGTGTGTGTAGGTGTGTGTAGGTGTGTGTAGGTGTGTGTAGATGTGTGTAGGTGTGTGTGTGTGTAGATGTGTGTAGGTGTGTGTAGATGTGTGTAGGTGTGTGTAGGTGTGTGTGTGTGTGTGTGTGTGTGTGTGTGTGTGTGTGTGTGTGTGTGTGTGTGTGTGTGTGTGGGTGTGTGTGTAGATGTGTGTGTGTGTGTGTGTGTGTGTGTGTGTGTGTGTGTGTGTGTGTGTGTGTGTGTGTGTGTGTGTGTGTGTGTGTGTGGGTGTGTGTGTAGGTGTGTGTGTGTGTGTGTGTGTGTGTGTGTGTGTGTGTGTGTGTGTGTGTGTGTGTGTGTGTGTGTGTGTGTGTGTGTGTGTGTGTGTAGATGTGTGTGTGTGTGTGTGTGTAGATGTGTGTGTGTGTGTAGATGTGTGTATAGTGTGTGTGTGTGTGTGTGTGTGTGTGTGTGTGTGTGTGTGTGTGTGTGTGTGTGTGTGTGTGTGTGTGTGTGTGTAGATGTGTGTGTGTGTAGATGTGTGTAGATGTGTGTGTGTGTGTGTAGATGTGTGTGTGTAGATGTGTGTGTGTGTGTGTAGATGTGTGTGGGTGTGTGTAGGTGTGTGTAGGTGTGTGTAGATGTGTGTAGATGTGTGTAGGTGTGTGTAGGTGTGTGTAGGTGTGTGTAGATGTGTGTAGATGTGTGTAGGTGTGTGTAGGTGTGTGTAGGTGTGTGTAGATGTGTGTGTGTGTGTAGATGTGTGTGTGTGTGTGTGTGTGTGTAGATGTGTGTAGATGTGTGTGTGTGTGTGTGTAGATGTGTGTGTGTGTGTGTGTGTGTAGATGTGTGTAGATGTGTGTAGATGTGTGTAGGTGTGTGTAGGTGTGTGTAGATGTGTGTAGGTGTGTGTAGATGTGTGTAGGTGTGTGTAGGTGTGTGTAGGTGTGTGTAGATGTGTGTAGATGTGTGTAGGTGTGTGTAGGTGTGTGTAGGTGTGTGTAGATGTGTGTAGATGTGTGTAGGTGTGTGTGTGTGATCACAGGCTGAGTCGTTACAACAGTCAGTACTACAACTAAACATCATCAATATTAGTGGAAACAAACATTTGTCTTCAGGAATTTAGACATTTTTTATTTATTTAAACCTTTATTTAACGAGGCAAGTCAGTTAAGAACAAATTCTTATTTACAATGACGGCCTACCCCCGGCCAAACCCGGACGACGCTGTGCCAATAGTGTGCCACCCTATGGGACTCCCAATCACGGCCGGATGTGATTCAGACAGGATTTGAACCAGGACTGTAGTGACGCCTCTTGCACTGAGATGCAGTGTCTCCCATTTGCTGGGCAGTCACATATATAAATATTAGTTTATACGTTATTATATTGCTACTTTTCAAGTATTGTTTTAAACAAATATATATATATATATATATATATATATATATAAATAGTAATTACATTTTACACTATGAAGTCCCACAGGAGCATTGTGGGCTTCATATCTTTCACCCACTGCCCATAATACTGTCTAGTCGTCTTCTCTAGTAGTCAATCAAATATAACAACATATACTATTTAGCAGACATTTTATCCAAAGAGACTTACAGTCACGCACGCAAACGTTGTTTTACATTTAGGGAATTGGGAATTGAATGGGACCCACTATCCTGGTGTCGTAAGTAACGTGTCTTTACCAACCCGAGCAAGGTGCATACATTCAGCTGGACAACTGACTAGGTACCCCCCTTTTCCTAAACACCGTCATCCACCATCTATTCAGCTCTAAAAACATCTGTTACCCCTGAAGGACTGGTCTCCATGACAACAGGGGGCATCATCTGTCTGCGGTAATGAGCTGGGGGGCGGGGGGGGGGAGACACTTGGCTTTGACAGTGAATGAAAGGGAGCATTTACAGGACACCCCTCCCCCCCCCCTCCCCCCAACCCCCCACTCCCCCAGCCCCCCAACCCACCCCTCCCCCCTCACCCTCACCTCCCCCTCACCCTCCCCCAACCCACCCCTCCCCCAACCCACCCCTCCCCCCTCCCCCTCCCCTCCCCTCTAACAGTACAACTGGCCCCTCTAACAGTACAACTGGCCCCTCTAACAGTACAACTGGCCCCTCTAACAGTACAACTGGCCCCTCTAACAGTACAACTGGCCCCTATAACAGTACAACTGGCCCCTATAACAGTATAACTGGCCCCTATAACAGTACAACTGGTCCCTCTAACAGTACAACTGGCCCTTCTAACAGAACAACTGGCCCTTCTAACAGTACATCTGGCCCCTCTAACAACTGGCCCCTCTAACAGTACAACTGGCCCCTCTAACAGTACATCTGGCCCCTCTAACAGTACAACTGGCCCCTCTAACAGTACAACTGGCCCCTCTAACAGTACAACTGGCCCCTCTAACAGTACATCTGGCCCCTCTAACAGTACAACTGGCCCCTCTAACAGTACAACTGGTCCTTCTAACAGTACAACTGGCCCCTCTAACAGTACAACTGGCCCCTCTAAACACTGGCCCCTCTAACAGTACAACTGGCACCTCTAACAGAACAACTGGCCCTTCTAACAGTCCAACTGGCCCCTCTAACAGTACAACTGGCCCCTCTAACAGTACAACTGGCCCCTCTAACAGTACAACTGGCCCCTCTAACAGTACAACTGGCCCCTCTAACAGTACAACTGGCCCCTCTAACAGTACAACTGGCCTCTCTAACAGTATAACTGGCCCCTCTAACAGTACAACTGGTCCCTCTAACAGTATAACTGGCCCCTATAACAGTACAACTGGCCCCTCTAACAGTACAACTGGCCCCTCTAACAGTACAACTGGCCCCTCTAACAGTACAACTGGCCCCTCTAACAGCATAACTGGCCCCTATAACAGTACAACTGGCCCCTCTAACAGAACAACTGGCCCCTCTAACAGTATAACTGGCCCCTCTAACAGTACAACTGGTCCCTCTAACAGTATAACTGGCCCCTATAACAGTACAACTGGCCCCTCTAACAGTACAACTGGCCCCTCTAACAGTACAACTGGCCCCTCTAACAGCATAACTGGCCCCTATAACAGTACAACTGGCCCCTCTAACAGTACAACTGGCCCCTCTAACAGAACAACTGGCCCCTCTAACAGGACAACTGGCCCCTCTAACAGTACAACTGGCCCCTCTAACAGTACAACTGGCCCCTCTAACAGTATAACTGGCCCCTCTAACAGTATAACTGGCCCCTATAACAGTACAACTGGCCCCTCTAACAGTACAACTGGCCCCTCTAACAGTATAACTGGCCCCTCTAACAGTACAACGGGCCCTTCTAACAGTACAACTGGCCCCTCTAACAGTACATCTGACCCCTCTAACAACTGGCCCCTCTGACAGAACAACTGGCCCCTCTAACAGTACAACTGGCCCCTCTAACAGTACAACTGGCCCCTCTAACAGTACAACTGGCCCCTCTAACAGTACAACTGGCCCCTCTAACAGTACAACTGGCCCCTCTAACAGTACAACTGGCCCCTCTAACAGTACAACTGGCCCCTCTAACAGTATAACTGGCCCCTCTAACAGTACAACTGGCCCCTCTAACAGTATAACTGGCCCCTCTAACAGTATAACTGGCCCCTATAACAGTACAACTGGCCCCTCTAACAGTATAACTGGCCCCTCTAACAGTACAACGGGCCCTTCTAACAGTACAACTGGCCCCTCTAACAGTACAACTGGCCCCTCTAACAACTGGCCCCTCTAACAGTACAACTGGCCCCTCTAACAGTGCAACTGCCCCCCCAGTTGGTCTAAAACTGCCACTGCATGTTTTCTCCACGTAATATTCTCACTTCTCTCCCCACGCTATCTACCTATGTCTCACCTGGTGACTGGGGTTTAGGAGGCACCACAGCCAGCCTCTTAGGAGAGGAAGGAAGGGACCTTGTGATCTCAGAACTCCTCGGGAACTCCTTCCTCACACCTGTCATCAAACACAGCAACAAATCACAAACATGGAATTAAGCAATCAACCAATCAGAGACAATCAAAAACACATCAATTAAGCAATCAACCAATCAGAGACAATCAAAAACACATCAATTAAGCAATTATAACATTTAATTAGGCAATCAACCAATTATGTTATAAGGCTGATCAATCAATATCTAATCTTCGACATTGCCCTCCTTTTCTCTCTACCAGCTCTACGTAGGGGCGGCAGCGTAGCCTAGTGGTTAGAGCGTTGGACTAGTAACCGGAAGGTTGCAAGTTCACACCCCCGAGCTGACAAGGTACAAATAATCTGTCGTTCTGCCCCTGAACAAGTCAGTTAAGAACACATTGTTCCCAGGCCGTCATTGAGAATGTGTTCTTAACTGACTTGCCTAGTTAAATAAAGGTAAAAAATAAAATAAAAATATCTTCAATTTAATCACCCTTTTCCTTTTCCTGATAATTAGACCTGGGATTTTTATTTTTTAAATCTCTCCCTCTCAAATAAATTCAAAGAGCTTTATTGGCATGGGAAACATGTGTTTACATTGCCAAAGCAAATGGAATAAACAATAAACAAAAGTTAGATTAACAAGGGAAGCATTAGTAAACATTACACTCACAAAAGTTTTTAAAAAATCTAGACGTTTTACATGTTATATTATTGGCCATGTACAGTGTTGTAACAACGGGCAAGTAGTTGAAGTATGAAAGGGAAGATAAATAAACGTAAATATGGGTTGTATTTACAATGTTGATTGTGTTCCACTGGTTACCCTGTTCTCATCGCAACGGGTCACAAATATTGCTGCTGTGACGGCACACTGCAGTATATCGCCTAACAGATATGGGAGTTTATCAATGTTTGATTTGTTTTCACATTCTTTGTGGGTCTGTGTGATCTGTGGGAAATATGTGTTTCTAATGTGGTCATATATTTGGAAGGAGGTTAGGAAGTGCAGCTCAGTTTCCACCTCATTTTGTGGGCAGTGTTCTCAATAGCAAGGCTGTGCTCACTGAGTCAGTACAGTGTGGTCGTTCTGTAGCTCAGTTGGTAGAGCATGGCGCTTGTAACGCCAGGGTAGTGGGTTCAATCCCCGGGACCACCCATACGTAGAATGTATGACTGTAAGTCGCTAAATGGCATATATTATTATATTATTATTATATTTACATAGTCAAGGATTTTCTTAATTTGGGGTCAGTCACAGTGGCCATATAGCATTCCAATCTGCTATGTTTTTTGGTTATTTATTTCCAGTGTGTCCAACAGTTATCTTTTTGCTTTCTCATATTTGGTTGGGTCTAAATATATGTCTGTCCTTGCGTTTTGTGGGGTCTGTATGTGAACAGAGCCCCAGAACCAGCTGGCCGAGGAGACTATCTAGGTTTCATCTCTCTTTAGAAGAGGCCTTTGTGGGGTCTGTATGTGAACAGAGCCCCAGAACCAGCTGGCCGAGGAGACTCTCTAGGTTCATCTCTCTATAGAAGAGGGCTTTGTGGGGTCTGTATGTGAACAGAGCCCCAGAACCAGCTGGCCGAGGAGACTCTCTAGGTTCATCTCTCTATAGAAGAGGGCTTAGTGGGGTCTGTATGTGAACAGAGCCCCAGAACCAGCTAGCCGAGGAGACTCTTCTCTAGGTTTCATCTCTCTATAGAAGAGGGCTTTGTGGGGTCTGTATGTGAACAGAGCCCCAGAACCAGCTGGCCGAGGAGACTCTCTAGGTTCATCTCTCTATAGAAGAGGGCTTTGTGGGGTCTGTATGTGAACAGAGCCCCAGAACCAGCTGGCCGAGGAGACTCTTCTCTAGGTTTCATCTCTCTATAGAAGAGGGCTTTGTGGGGTCTGTATGTGAACAGAGCCCCAGAACCAGCTGGCCGAGGAGACTCTCTAGGTTCATCTCTCTATAGAAGAGGGCTTTGTGGGGTCTGAACAGAGCCCCAGAACCAGCTGGCGAGGAGACTCTTCTCTAGGTTTCATCTCTCTATAGAGGGCAGAGCCCCAGAACCAGCTGGCCGAGGAGACTCTTCTCTAGGTTTCATCTCTTTATAGAAGAGGGTTTCATCTTGCTTTGTGGGGTCTGTATGTGAACAGAGCCCCAGAACCAGCTGGCAGAGGAGACTCTTCTGTACTGTATGTAGTTCATGTGTACTGTATGTAGTTAATGTGTACTCTGTGTAGTTCATGTGTACTGTGTGTAGTTCATGTGTACTCTGTGTAGTTCATGTGTACTCTGTGTAGTTCATGTGTACTCTGTGTAGTTTATGTGTACTGTATGTAGTTCATGTGTACTGTATGTAGTTCATGTGTACTGTATGTAGTTAATGTGTACTCTGTGTAGTTCATGTGTACTGTATGTAGTTCATGTGTACTGTGTGTAGGTCATGTGTACTGTATGTAGTTCATGTGTACTGTGTGTAGGTCATGTGTACTGTATGTGCATATGAGCCTGTGCATGACTCACCAACAGGTGACCCTCTGGGCTGAGCAGGCAGGTATCTCCGAGGCAGAGCTGGGGTAGATGGGGGCTGTAGATTACGGGTGGCATAGTTTGGGGGTCCCCCTCCTCTCTGGGGGTCTGTACAGGGTGGGTTGGTCACTCTGTAGAGGGGAGGGTCCACACACACACTGGGCCCTGGGGAAAACAGAGGACACATTTACACAGTTTATCAGAGTTAAGGGGAGACAGAGACAGTCTAACAGAGTTAAGGGGAGACAGAGACAGAGACAGTTTAACAGAGTTAAGGGGAGACAGAGACAGAGACAGTTTAACAGAGTTAAGGGGAGACAGAGACAGTCTAACAGAGTTAAGGGGAGACAGAGACAGAGACAGTTTAACAGAGTTAGGGAGAGAGAGAGAGACAGTTTAACAGAGTTAGGGGGCAGAGACAGTTTAACAGAGTTAAGGAGACAGAGACAGTTTAACAGAGTTAAGGAGACAGGACAGAGACACACAGGGAGACAGGGAGCAGGGCACAGTTTAACAGAGTTAAGGGAGACAGAGACAGAGACAGTCTAACAGAGTTAAGGGGAGACAGAGACAGAGACAGCTGAACAGAGTTAAGGGGAGACAGAGACAGTTTAACAGAGTTAAGGGGGAGACAGAGACAGTCTAACAGAGTTAAGGGGAGACAGAGACAGAGACAGTTTAAGAGAGTTAAGGGGAGACAGAGACAGAGACAGTTTAACAGAGTTAAGGAGACAGAGACAGAGACAGTCTAACCGAGTTAAGGGAGACAGAACAGAGACAGTCTAACAGAGTTAAGGAGACAGAGACAGAGACAGTTTAACAGAGTTAGGGGAGACAGAGACAGAGACAGTCTAACAGAGTTAAGGGGAGACAGAGACAGAGACAGTCTAACAGAGTTAAGGGGAGACAGAGACCGTTTAACAGAGTTAAGGGGAGACAGAGACAGTCTAACAGAGTTAAGGGGAGACAGAGACAGTTTAACAGAGTTAAGGGGAGACAGAGACAGAGACAGTTTAACAGAGTTAAGGGGAGACAGAGACAGTCTAACAGAGTTAAGGGGAGACAGAGACAGAGACAGTCTAACAGAGTTAAGGGGAGACAGAGACAGTTTAACAGAGTTAAGGGGAGACAGAGACAGTCTAACAGAGTTAAGGGGAGACAGAGACAGTCTAACAGAGTTAAGGGGAGACAGAGACAGAGACAGTTTAACAGAGTTAAGGGGAGACAGAGACAGAGACAGTTTAACAGAGTTAAGGGGAGACAGAGACAGTCTAACAGAGTAAAGGGGAGACAGAGACAGAGACAGTTTAACAGAGTTAAGGGGAGACAGAGACAGAGACAGTTTAACAGAGTTAAGGGGAGACAGAGACAGTTTAACAGAGTTAAGGGGAGACAGAGACAGTTTAACAGAGTTAAGGGGAGACAGAGACAGTTTAACAGAGTTAAGGGGAGACAGAGACAGTTTAACAGAGTTAAGGGGAGACAGAGACAGAGGCAGTTTAACAGAGTTAAGGGGAGACAGAGACAGAGACAGTTTAACAGAGTTAAGGGGAGACAGAGACAGAGACAGTTTAACAGAGTTAAGGGGAGACAGAGACAGTCTAACAGAGTTAAGGGGAGACAGAGACAGAGACAGTTTAACAGAGTTAAGGGGAGACAGAGACAGAGACAGTTTAACAGAGTTAAGGGGAGACAGAGACAGAGACAGTTTAACAGAGTTAAGGGGAGACAGAGACAGTTTAACAGAGTTAAGGGGAGACAGAGACAGTTTAACAGAGTTAAGGGGAGACAGAGATAGAGACAGTTTAACAGAGTTAAGGGGAGACAGAGACCGTTTAACAGAGTTAAGGGGAGACAAAGACAGTTTAACAGAGTTAAGGGGAGACAGAGATAGAGACAGTTTAACAGAGTAAAGGGGAGACAGAGATAGAGACAGTTTAACAGAGTTAAGTGGAGACAGAGACAGTCTAACAGAGTTAAGGGGAGACAGAGACAGAGAAAGTTTAACAGAGTAAAGGGGAGACAGAGACAGAGACAGTTTAACAGAGTTAAGGGGAGACAGAGACAGTCTAACAGAGTTAAGGGGAGACAGAGACAGTCTAACAGAGTTAAGGGGAGACAGAGACAGAGACAGTTTAACAGAGTTAAGGGGAGACAGAGACAGAGACAGTTTAACAGAGTTAAGGGGAGACAAAGACAGAGACCGTTTAACAGAGTTAAGGGGAGACAAAGACAGAGACAGTTTAACAGAGTAAAGGGGAGACAGAGATAGAGACAGTTTAACAGAGTTAAGGGGAGACAGAGACAGTTTAACAGAGTTAAGGGGAGGCAGAGACAGAGACAGTTTAACAGAGTTAAGTGGAGACAGAGACAGTCTAACAGAGTTAAGGGGAGACAGAGACAGAGAAAGTTTAACAGAGTAAAGGGGAGACAGAGACAGAGACAGTTTAACAGAGTTAAGGGGAGACAGAGACAGAGACAGTTTATCAGAGTAAAGGGGAGACAGAGACAGTTTAACAGAGTTAAGGGGAGACAGAGACAGAGACAGTCTAACCGAGTTAAGGGGAGACAGAGACAGAGACAGTCTAACAGAGTTAAGGGGAGACAGAGACAGTTTAACAGAGTTAAGGGGAGACAGAGACAGAGGCAGTTTAACAGAGTTAAGGGGAGACAGAGACAGAGACAGTCTAACAGAGTTAAGGGGAGACAGAGACAGTTTAACAGAGTTAAGGGGAGACAGAGACAGAGGCAGTTTAACAGAGTTAAGGGGAGACAGAGACAGAGACAGTCTAACAGAGTTAAGGGGAGACAGAGACAGAGACAGTCTAACAGAGTTAAGGGGAGACAGAGACAGTTTAACAGAGTTAAGGGGAGACAGAGACAGAGACCGTTTAACAGAGTTAAGGGGAGACAGAGACAGTTGAACAGAGTTAAGGGGAGACAGAGACAGAGACA
>NC_068426.1:557752-580252 GCF_023373465.1 Oncorhynchus keta
TCCAGATCCCTCCTGTAGATGGCGCATAGGCCAACATTACTGTTCCGCAGAACGAACGAGTCGTGCATTCCAACTGGCCACCACATTCAGCAGCTTGTATGGAAATCTGATAATTTTCACCTGTCCTTGTTATTGTCTCCAACCCCCCAGGTGCCGCTTGTTATCCCTTGGTGTACATATCCCGGTGTTTCCTGTCTCTCTATACCAGTGTACATATCCCGGTGTTTCCTGTCTCTCTGTACCAGTGTATTTATCCCTGTGTTTCCTGTCTCTCTGTGCCAGTGTATTTATCCCTGTGTTTCCTGTCTCTCTGTGCCAGTGTATTTATCCCTGTGTTTCCTGTCTCTCTGTACCAGTGTATTTATCCCTGTGTTTCCTGTCTCTCTGTGCCAGTTCGTCTTGTATGTTCCAAGTCAACCAGCGTTTTTCTCGTGCTCCTGCCTTTTCTTTTCTCTTTTACTAGTCCTACCGGTTTTGACCCTTGCCTGTTTTCTGGACTCTGTACACGCCTGCCTGACTATTCTGCCTGCCCTGACCTCGAGCCTGCCTTCCACTCTGTACCCTCTTGGACTCTGTACACGCCTGCCTGACTATTCTGCCTGCCCTGACCTCGAGCCTGCCTTCCACTCTGTTCCCTCTTGGACTCTGATCTGGTTTTGAACTTTTACCTGTCCACGACCATTCTCTTGCCGACCCCTTTTGTATTATAATAAATATCAAAGACTCAAACCATCTGTCTCCCGTGTCTGCATCTGGGTCTCGCCTTGTGCCCTTATAATGCCCATCGGCAAGCTGTTGCAAAAAAAAAAACTGTGGGTGGATTGATGTTCTCCTGAAAGGGATGTGTTTGCCTTTCTGAAGTAGTTCTCCTTCGCCTCTAATTTAACCAATCACTTTATATGGATTCTTATCGTTACAAATGCACTTGATGCGGTCAAATTATATATTTCCTGTTGACACAGATAAATCTCACACTCTCTAGGAAATGTTCCCACGAGTGCTCGATAAATTACGCCCAACTGTAATGCTGGTGACAGGTCTAACATTGGTGACAGGTCTAATGTTGGTGACAGGTCTAATGCTGGTGTCAGGTCTAATGTTGGTGACAGGTCTAATATTGGTGACAGGTCTAATATTGTCTTCCAGCCAACTGTAATGTTGGTGACAGGTCTAATGTTGGTGACAGGTCTAATATTGGTGACAGGTCTAATATTGTCTTCCAGCCAACTGTAATGTTGGTGACAGGTCTAATGCTGGTGACATGTCTAACACTGGTGACAGGTCTAATATTGGTGACAGGTCTAATGTTGGTGTCAGGTCTAATGCTGGTGACAGGTCTAATGTTGGTGACAGGTCTAATATTGGTGACAGGTCTACTATTGTCTTCCAGCCAACTGTAATGTTGGTGACAGGTCTAATGCTGGTGACATGTCTAACACTGGTGACAGGTCTAATATTGGTGACAGGTCTAATGTTGGTGTCAGGTCTAACACTGGTGACAGGTCTAATGCTGGTGACAGGTCTAATGTTGGTGACAGGTCTAATGTTGGTGACAGGTCTAATGTTGGTGTCAGGTCTAATGCTGGTGACAGGTCTAACACTGGTGACAGGTCTAATGCTGGTGACAGGTCTAATGTTGGTGACAGGTCTAATGTTGGTGACAGGTCTAATGTTGGTGACAGGTCTAATGCTGGTGACAGGTCTAATGTTGGTGACAGGTCTAACACTGGTGACAGGTCTAATGCTGGTGACAGGTCTAATGTTGGTGACAGGTCTAATGCTGGTGACAGGTCTAATGTTGGTGACAGGTCTAATGCTGGTGACAGGTCTAATGTTGGTGACAGGTCTAACACTGGTGACAGGTCTAATGCTGGTGACAGGTCTAATGTTGGTGACAGGTCTAATGCTGGTGACAGGTCTAATGTTGGTGACAGGTCTAACATTGGTGACAGGTCTAATGTTGGTGACAGGTCTAATGCTGGTGACAGGTCTAATGTTGGTGACAGGTCTAATGTTGGTGACAGGTCTAATGTTGGTGACAGGTCTAATGTTGGTGACAGGTCTAATGCTGGTGACATTATATATTATATTATTAACACTGGTGACAGGTCTAATGTTGTCTTCCAGCCAACTGTAATGTTGGTGACAGGTCTAATGTTGGTGACAGGTCTAATGTTGGTGACAGGTCTAATGTTGGTGACAGGTCTAATGCTGGTGACAGGTCTAATGCTGGTGACAGGTCTAACGTTGGTGACAGGTCTAATGTTGGTGACAGGTCTAATGTTGGTGACAGGTCTAATGTTGGTGACAGGTCTAATGTTGGTGACAGGTCTAATGTTGGTGACAGGTCTAATGCTGGTGACAGGTCTAACATTGGTGACAGGTCTAATGCTGGTGACAGGTCTAATGTTGGTGACAGGTCTAATGTTGGTGACAGGTCTAATGTTGGTGACAGGTCTAATGCTGGTGACAGGTCTAACATTGGTGACAGGTCTAATGTTGGTGACAGGTCTAATGTTGGTGACAGGTCTAATGCTGGTGACAGGTCTAACGTTGGTGACAGGTCTAATGTTGGTGACAGGTCTAATGCTGGTGACAGGTCTAATGTTGGTGACAGGTCTAATGTTGGTGACAGGTCTAATGTTGGTGACAGGTCTAACGTTGGTGACAGGTCTAATGTTGGTGACAGGTCTAACGCTGGTGACAGGTCTAATGTTGGTGACAGGTCTAATGTTGGTGACAGGTCTAATGTTGGTGACAGGTCTAATGTTGGTGACAGGTCTAATGTTGGTGACAGGTCTAATGTTGGTGACAGGTCTAATGCTGGTGACAGGTCTAATGCTGGTGACAGGTCTAACACTGGTGACAGGTCTAATGTTGGTGACAGGTCTAATGTTGGTGACAGGTCTAATGTTGGTGACAGGTCTAATGTTGGTGACAGGTCTAATGTTGGTGTCAGGTCTAATGTTGGTGACAGGTCTAACGTTGGTGACAGGTCTAATGTTGTCTTCCAGCCAACTGTAATGCTGGTGACAGGTCTAATGCTGGTGACAGGTCTAATGTTGGTGACAGGTCTAATGCTGGTGACAGGTCTAACACTGGTGACAGGTCTAATGTTGGTGACAGGTCTAATGTTGGTGTCAGGTCTAATGTTGGTGTCAGGTCTAATGTTGGTGACAGGTCTAATGTTGGTGACAGGTCTAATGTTGTCTTCCAGCCAACTGTAATGCTGGTGTCAGGTCTAATGTTGGTGACAGGTCTAACGTTGGTGACAGGTCTAATATTGTCTTCCAGCCAACTGTAATGCTGGTGACAGGTCTAATGTTGGTGACAGGTCTAATGTTGGTGACAGGTCTAATGCTGGTGACAGGTCTAACACTGGTGACAGGTCTAATGTTGGTGACAGGTCTAACGCTGGTGACAGGTCTAATGTTGGTGACAGGTCTAATGTTGGTGACAGGTCTAATGTTGGTGACAGGTCTAATGCTGGTGACAGGTCTAATGTTGGTGACAGGTCTAATGTTGGTGACAGGTCTAATGCTGGTGACAGGTCTAATGTTGGTGACAGGTCTAATGTTGGTGACAGGTCTAATGCTGGTGACAGGTCTAATGTTGGTGACAGGTCTAACATTGGTGACAGGTCTAATGCTGGTGACAGGTCTAATGTTGGTGACAGGTCTAACATTGGTGACAGGTCTAATGTTGGTGACAGGTCTAATGTTGGTGACAGGTCTAATGTTGGTGACAGGTCTAATGCTGGTGACAGGTCTAACGTTGGTGACAGGTCTAATGTTGGTGACAGGTCTAATGCTGGTGACAGGTCTAACACTGGTGACGGGTCTAATGCTGGTGACAGGTCTAACACTGGTGACAGGTCTAATGCTGGTGACAGGTCTAATGCTGGTGACAGGTCTAACACTGGTGACAGGTCTAACGCTGGTGACAGGTCTAATGCTGGTGACAGGTCTAATGTTGGTGACAGGTCTAATGCTGGTGACAGGTCTAACACTGGTGACAGGTCTAATGTTGGTGTCAGGTCTAATGTTGGTGACAGGTCTAACACTGGTGACAGGTCTAATGCTGGTGACAGGTCTAATGCTGGTGACAGGTCTAATGTTGGTGACAGGTCTCTACAGGTCTAATTGGTGACAGGTCTAATGTTGGTGACAGGTCTAATGTTGGTGACAGGTCTAATGTTGGTGACAGGTCTAATGCTGGTGACAGGTCTAACGTTGGTGACAGGTCTAATGTTGGTGACAGGTCAAATGCTGGTGACAGGTCTAACACTGGTGACGGGTCTAATGCTGGTGACAGGTCTAACACTGGTGACAGGTCTAATGCTGGTGACAGGTCTAATGCTGGTGACAGGTCTAACACTGGTGACAGGTCTAACGCTGGTGACAGGTCTAATGCTGGTGACAGGTCTAATGTTGGTGACAGGTCTAATGCTGGTGTCAGGTCTAATGCTGGTGACAGGTCTAACCACTGGTGACAGGTCTAATGCTGGTGACAGGTCTAATGCTGGTGACAGGTCTAACACTGGTGACAGGTCTAATGTTGGTGTCAGGTCTAATGTTGGTGACAGGTCTAATGCTGGTGACAGGTCTAATGTTGGTGACAGGTCTAATGTTGGTGACAGGTCTAATGTTGGTGACAGGTCTAATGTTGGTGACAGGTCTAATGTTGGTGACAGGTCTAACACTGGTGACAGGTCTAATGTTGGTGACAGGTCTAATGTTGGTGACAGGTCTAATGTTGGTGACAGGTCTAATGTTGGTGACAGGTCTAATGTTGGTGACAGGTCTAATGTTGGTGTCAGGTCTAATGTTGGTGACAGGTCTAATGTTGGTGACAGGTCTAATGTTGGTGACAGGTCTAACACTGGTGACAGGTCTAATGTTGGTGACAGGTCTAATGTTGGTGACAGGTCTAATGTTGGTGACAGGTCTAATGTTGGTGACAGGTCTAACACTGGTGACAGGTCTAATGTTGGTGACAGGTCTAATGTTGGTGACAGGTCTAATGCTGGTGACAGGTCTAATGTTGGTGACAGGTCTAATGTTGGTGACAGGTCTAATGCTGGTGACAGGTCTAATGTTGGTGACAGGTCTAATGTTGGTGACAGGTCTAATGTTGGTGACAGGTCTAATGCTGGTGACAGGTCTAATGCTGGTGACAGGTCTAATGTTGGTGACAGGTCTAATGTTGGTGACAGGTCTAATGCTGGTGACAGGTCTAATGTTGGTGACAGGTCTAATGCTGGTGACAGGTCTAATGTTGGTGACAGGTCTAATGTTGGTGACAGGTCTAACACTGGTGACAGGTCTAATGCTGGTGATAGGTCTAATGTTGGTGACAGGTCTAATGTTGGTGACAGGTCTAACACTGGTGACAGGTCTAATGCTGGTGACAGGTCTAATGTTGGTGACAGGTCTAATGTTGGTGACAGGTCTAATGCTGGTGACAGGTCTAATGCTGGTGACAGGTCTAATGTTGGTGACAGGTCTAATGTTGGTGACAGGTCTAATGCTGGTGACAGGTCTAATGTTGGTGACAGGTCTAATGTTGGTGACAGGTCTAATGCTGGTGACAGGTCTAACGTTGGTGACAGGTCTAACACTGGTGACAGGTCTAACACTGGTGACAGGTCTAATGCTGGTGACAGGTCTAATGTTGGTGACAGGTCTAACACTGGTGACAGGTCTAACACTGGTGACAGGTCTAATGTTGGTGACAGGTCTAACACTGGTGACAGGTCTAATGCTGGTGACAGGTCTAATGTTGGTGACAGGTCTAATGCTGGTGACAGGTCTAATGCTGGTGACAGGTCTAATGTTGGTGACAGGTCTAATGTTGGTGACAGGTCTAATGCTGGTGACAGGTCTGGTGACAGGTCTAATGTCTGGTGACAGGTCTAATGTTGGTGACAGGTCTAATGCTGGTGACAGGTCTAATGTTGGTGACAGGTCTAATGTTGGTGACAGGTCTAATGTTGGTGACAGGTCTAATGCTGGTGACAGGTCTAATGTTGGTGACAGGTCTAATGTTGGTGACAGGTCTAATGTTGGTGACAGGTCTAATGTTGGTGACAGGTCTAATGCTGGTGACAGGTCTAATGTTGGTGACAGGTCTAATGTTGGTGACAGGTCTAATGTTGGTGACAGGTCTAACACTGGTGACAGGTCTAATGTTGGTGACAGGTCTAATGTTGGTGACAGGTCTAATGCTGGTGACAGGTCTAATGTTGGTGAGGTCAGGTCTAATGTTGGTGACAGGTCTAATGCTGGTGACAGGTCTAATGTTGGTGACAGGTCTAATGCTGGTGACAGGTCTAATGTTGGTGACAGGTCTAATGCTGGTGACAGGTCTAATGTTGGTGAGGTCTAAGGTCTAACACTGGTGACAGGTCTAATGTCTGGTGACAGGTCTAATGTTGGTGACAGGTCTAATGTTGGTGACAGGTCTAATGTTGGTGACAGGTCTAACACTGGTGACAGGTCTAATGTTGGTGACAGGTCTAATGTTGGTGACAGGTCTAATGTTGGTGACAGGTCTAATGTTGGTGACAGGTCTAATGCTGGTGACAGGTCTAATTCTGGTGACAGGTCTAATGTTGGTGACAGGTCTAATGCTGGTGACAGGTCTAATGTTGGTGACAGGTCTAATGTTGGTGACAGGTCTAATGTTGGTGACAGGTCTAATGTTGGTGACAGGTCTAATGTTGGTCTAATGCTGGTGACAGGTCTAATGTTGGTGACAGGTCTAATGTTGGTGACAGGTCTAATGTTGGTGACAGGTCTAACACTGGTGACAGGTCTAATGCTGGTGACAGGTCTAATGTTGGTGACAGGTCTAACACTGGTGACAGGTCTAATGCTGGTGACAGGTCTAATGCTGGTGACAGGTCTAATGTTGGTGACAGGTCTAATGTTGGTGACAGGTCTAATGTTGGTGACAGGTCTAATGCTGGTGACAGGTCTAATGTTGGTGACAGGTCTAATGCTGGTGACAGGTCTAATGCTGGTGACAGGTCTAATGCTGGTGACAGGTCTAATGTTGGTGACAGGTCTAACACTGGTGACAGGTCTAATGCTGGTGACAGGTCTAATGCTGGTGACAGGTCTAATGTTGGTGACAGGTCTAATGCTGGTGACAGGTCTAATGTTGGTGACATGTCTAATGCTGGTGACAGGTCTAATGTTGGTGACAGGTCTAATGTTGGTGACAGGTCTAATGTTGGTGACAGGTCTAACACTGGTGACAGGTCTAATGTTGGTGACAGGTCTAACACTGGTGACAGGTCTAATGCTGGTGACAGGTCTAATGTTGGTGACAGGTCTAATGCTGGTGACAGGTCTAATGCTGGTGACAGGTCTAACATTGGTGACAGGTCTAATGTTGGTGACAGGTCTAATGCTGGTGACAGGTCTAATGCTGGTGACATGTCTAATGCTGGTGACAGGTCTAATGTTGGTGACAGGTCTAATGTTGGTGACAGGTCTAACACTGGTGACAGGTCTAATGCTGGTGACAGGTCTAATGTTGGTGACAGGTCTAATGCTGGTGACAGGTCTAATGCTGGTGACAGGTCTAATGTTGGTGACAGGTCTAATGCTGGTGACAGGTCTAATGCTGGTGACAGGTCTAATGCTGGTGACAGGTCTAACACTGGTGACAGGTCTAATGCTGGTGACAGGTCTAATGTTGGTGACAGGTCTAATGCTGGTGACAGGTCTAATGCTGGTGACAGGTCTAATGTTGGTGACAGGTCTAATGTTGGTGACAGGTCTAATGCTGGTGACAGGTCTAATGCTGGTGACAGGTCTAATGCTGGTGACAGGTCTAACACTGGTGACAGGTCTAATGCTGGTGACAGGTCTAATGTTGTCTTCCAGACAGCTGTAATGTTCGTGACAGGTCTAATGTTGGTGACAGGTCTAATGTTGGTGACAGGTCTAATGCTGGTGACAGGTCTAATGCTGGTGACAGGTCTAATGTTGGTGACAGGTCTAATGTTGGTTACAGGTCTAACACTGGTGACAGGTCTAACGTTGGTGACAGGTCTAACGTTGGTGACAGGTCTAATCCTGGTGACAGGTCTAACGTTGGTGACAGGTCTAACGTTGGTGACAGGTCTAATGCTGGTGACAGGTCTAATGTTGGTGACAGGTCTAATGCTGGTGACAGGTCTAATGTTGGTGACAGGTCTAATGCTGGTGACAGGTCTAATGTTGGTGACAGGTCTAACACTGGTGACAGGTCTAATGCTGGTGACAGGTCTAATGTTGGTGACAGGTCTAATGTTGGTGACAGGTCTAATGTTGGTGACAGGTCTAATTCTGGTGACAGGTCTAATGTTGGTGACAGGTCTAATGTTGGTGACAGGTCTAATGTTGGTGACAGGTCTAATGTTGGTGACAGGTCTAATGCTGGTGACAGGTCTAATGCTGGTGACAGGTCTAATGTTGGTGACAGGTCTAATGCTGGTGACAGGTCTAATGTTGGTGACAGGTCTAATGCTGGTGACAGGTCTAATGTTGGTGACAGGTCTAATGTTGGTGACAGGTCTAATGTTGGTGACAGGTCTAATGTTGGTGACAGGTCTAATGTTGGTGACAGGTCTAATGTTGGTGACAGGTCTAATGTTGGTGACAGGTCTAATGTTGGTGACAGGTCTAACACTGGTGACAGGTCTAATGCTGGTGACAGGTCTAATGCTGGTGACAGGTCTAATGTTGGTGACAGGTCTAATGTTGGTGACAGGTCTAATGTTGGTGACAGGTCTAATGCTGGTGACAGGTCTAATGTTGGTGACAGGTCTAACACTGGTGACAGGTCTAATGCTGGTGACAGGTCTAATGCTGGTGACAGGTCTAATGTTGGTGACAGGTCTAATGTTGGTGACAGGTCTAATGCTGGTGACAGGTCTAATGCTGGTGACAGGTCTAATGTTGGTGACAGGTCTAATGTTGGTGACAGGTCTAATGTTGGTGACAGGTCTAATGCTGGTGACAGGTCTAATGTTGGTGACAGGTCTAATGTTGGTGACAGGTCTAATGCTGGTGACAGGTCTAATGTTGGTGAGGTCTAAGGTCTAATGCTGGTGACAGGTCTAATGTTGGTGACAGGTCTAACATTGGTGACAGGTCTAATGCTGGTGACAGGTCTAATGTTGGTGACAGGTCTAATGTTGGTGACATGTCTAATGCTGGTGACAGGTCTAAGGTCATTGGTGACAGGTCTAATGTTGGTGACAGGTCTAATGCTGGTGACAGGTCTAATGTTGGTGACAGGTCTAATGCTGGTGACAGGTCTAATGTTGGTGACAGGTCTAATGTTGGTGACAGGTCTAACACTGGTGACAGGTCTAATGTTGGTGACAGGTCTAATGTTGGTGACAGGTCTAATGCTGGTGACAGGTCTAATGTTGGTGACAGGTCTAATGTTGGTGACAGGTCTAATGTTGGTGACAGGTCTAATGTTGGTGACAGGTCTAATGCTGGTGACAGGTCTAACACTGGTGACAGGTCTAATGTTGGTGACAGGTCTGGTGACAGGGTCTAATGTAATTGGTGACAGGTCTAATGCTGGTGACAGGTCTAATGCTGGTGACAGGTCTAACATTGGTGACAGGTCTAATGTTGGTGACAGGTCTAATGCTGGTGACAGGTCTAATGTTGGTGACAGGTCTAATGCTGGTGACAGGTCTAATGTTGGTGACAGGTCTAATGTTGGTGACAGGTCTAATGTTGTCAGGTCCAGCCAACTGTAATGTTGGTGACAGGTCTAATGTTGGTGACAGGTCTAATGTTGGTGACAGGTCTAATGCTGGTGACAGGTCTAATGTTGGTGACAGGTCTAATGTTGGTGACAGGTCTAATGTTGGTGACAGGTCTAATGTTGGTGACTGGTGAGGTCTAATGTTGGTGACAGGTCTAATGTTGGTGACAGGTCTAATGTTGGTGACAGGTCTAATGCTGGTGACAGGTCTAATGTTGGTGACAGGTCAATGCTGGTGTCTAATGTTGGTGACAGGTCTAATGTTGGTGACAGGTCTAATGTTGGTGACAGGTCTAATGTTGGTGACAGGTCTGAAGGTCTAATGTTGGTGACAGGTCTAATGTTGGTGACAGGTCTAATGTTGGTGACAGGTCTAATGTTGGTGACAGGTCTAATGTTGGTGACAGGTCTAATGTTGGTGACAGGTCTAATGTTGGTGACAGGTCTAATGCTGGTGACAGGTCTAACATTGGTGACAGGTCTAATGTTGGTGACAGGTCTAATGTTGGTGACAGGTCTAATGTTGGTGACAGGTCTAATGCTGGTGACAGGTCTAATGTTGGTGACAGGTCTAATGTTGGTGACAGGTCTAATGTTGGTGACAGGTCTAATGCTGGTGACAGGTCTAATGTTGGTGACAGGTCTAATGTTGGTGACAGGTCTAATGTTGGTGACAGGTCTAATGCTGGTGACAGGTCTAATGCTGGTGACAGGTCTAATGTTGGTGACAGGTCTAATGTTGGTGACAGGTCTAATGTTGGTGACAGGTCTAATGTTGGTGACAGGTCTAATGCTGGTGACAGGTCTAATGCTGGTGACAGGTCTAATGCTGGTGACAGGTCTAATGCTGGTGACAGGTCTAATGCTGGTGACAGGTCTAATGTTGGTGACAGGTCTAATGTTGGTGACAGGTCTAATGTTGGTGACAGGTCTAATGTTGGTGACAGGTCTAATGTTGGTGACAGGTCTAATGCTGGTGACAGGTCTAATGTTGGTGACAGGTCTAATGCTGGTGACAGGTCTAATGCTGGTGACAGGTCTAATGTTGGTGTTGGTGACAGGTCTAATGCTGGTGACAGGTCTAATGTTGGTGACAGGTCTAATGTTGGTGACAGGTCTAATGTTGGTGACAGGTCTAATGCTGGTGACAGGTCTAAATGTTGGTGACAGGTCTAATGTTGGTGACAGGTCTAATGCTGGTGACAGGTCTAATGCTGGTGACAGGTCTAATGTTGGTGACAGGTCTAATGTTGGTGACAGGTCTAATGTTGGTGACAGGTCTAATGTTGGTGACAGGTCTAATGCTGGTGACAGGTCTAATGTTGGTGACAGGTCTAATGTTGGTGAGGTCTAATGGTCTAATGCTGGTGACAGGTCTAATGTTGGTGACAGGTCTAATGTTGGTGACAGGTCTAATGTTGGTGACAGGTCTAATGTTGGTGACAGGTCTAATGTTGGTGACAGGTCTAACACTGGTGACAGGTCTAATGTTGGTGACAGGTCTAATGTTGGTGACAGGTCTAATGTTGGTGACAGGTCTAATGTTGGTGACAGGTCTAATGTTGGTGACAGGTCTAATGTTGGTGACAGGTCTAATGTTGGTGACAGGTCTAATGTTGGTGACAGGTCTAATGCTGGTGACAGGTCTAATGTTGGTGACAGGTCTAATGTTGGTGACAGGTCTAATGTTGGTGACAGGTCTAATGCTGGTGACAGGTCTAATGTTGGTGACAGGTCTAATGCTGGTGACAGGTCTAATGTTGGTGACAGGTCTAATGTTGGTGACAGGTCTAATGTTGGTGACAGGTCTAATGCTGGTGACAGGTCTAATGTTGGTGACAGGTCTAATGTTGTCTTCCAGCCAACTGTAATGCTGGTGACAGGTCTAATGTTGGTGACAGGTCTAATGCTGGTGACAGGTCTAATGTTGGTGACAGGTCTAATGTTGGTGACAGGTCTAATGTTGGTGACAGGTCTAATGTTGGTGACAGGTCTAATATTGTCTTCCAGCCAACTGTAATGCTGGTGACAGGTCTAATGTTGGTGACAGGTCTAATATTGGTGACAGGTCTAATGCTGGTGACAGGTCTAATGTTGGTGACAGGTCTAATGTTGGTGACAGGTCTAATGTTGGTGACAGGTCTAATGTTGGTGACAGGTCTAATGTTGGTGACAGGTCTAATGCTGGTGACAGGTCTAATGTTGGTGACAGGTCTAATGTTGGTGACAGGTCTAATGTTGGTGACAGGTCTAATGTTGGTGACAGGTCTAATGTTGGTGACAGGTCTAACTGTAATGCTGGTGACAGGTCTAATGTTGGTGACAGGTCTAATGTTGGTGACAGGTCTAATGTTGGTGACAGGTCTAATGCTGGTGACAGGTCTAATGTTGGTGACAGGTCTAATGTTGGTGACAGGTCTAATGTTGGTGACAGGTCTAACATTGGTGACAAGTCTAATGCTGGTGACAGGTCTAATGTTGGTGACAGGTCTAATATTGGTGACAGGTCTAAGGTCTAATGTCTGGTGACAGGTATTGTCTTCCAGCCAACTGTAATGCTGGTGACAGGTCTAATGTTGGTGACAGGTCTAATGTTGGTGACAGGTCTAATGTTGGTGACAGGTCTAATGTTGGTGACAGGTCTAATGCTGGTGACAGGTCTAATGCTGGTGACAGGTCTAATGTTGGTGACAGGTCTAATGTTGGTGACAGGTCTAATGCTGGTGACAGGTCTAATGTTGGTGACAGGTCTAATGTTGGTGACAGGTCTAATGTTGGTGACAGGTCTAATGTTGGTGACAGGTCTAATGTTGGTGACAGGTCTAATGCTGGTGACAGGTCTAATGTTGGTGACAGGTCTAATGTTGGTGACAGGTCTAATGCTGGTGACAGGTCTAATGTTGGTGACAGGTCTAATGTTGGTGACAGGTCTAATGTTGGTGACAGGTCTAATGTTGGTGACAGGTCTAATATTGTCGTCCAGCCAACTGTAATGCTGGTGACAGGTCTAATGTTGGTGACAGGTCTAACATTGGTGACAGGTCTAATGTTGGTGACAGGTCTAATGTTGGTGACAGGTCTAATGTTGGTGACAGGTCTAATGTTGGTGACAGGTCTAATGTTGGTGACAGGTCTAATGTTGGTGACAGGTCTAATATTGGTGACAGGTCTAATGCTGGTGACAGGTCTAATGTTGGTGACAGGTCTAATGTTGGTGACAGGTCTGGTGACAGGTCTAATGTTGGTGACAGGTCTAACGTTGGTGACAGGTCTAATGTTGGTGACAGGTCTAATGCTGGTGACAGGTCTAATGTTGGTGACAGGTCTAATGCTGGTGACAGGTCTAATGCTGGTGACAGGTCTAATGTTGGTGACAGGTCTAACACTGGTGACAGGTCTAATGTTGGTGACAGGTCTAACGTTGGTGACAGGTCTAATGTTGGTGACAGGTCTAATGCTGGTGACAGGTCTAATGTTGGTGACAGGTCATTGGTCAGGTGTAATGCTGGTGACAGGTCTAATGCTGGTGACAGGTCTAATGTTGGTGACAGGTCTAATGCTGGTGACAGGTCTAATGCTGGTGACAGGTCTAATGTTGGTGACAGGTCTAATGCTGGTGACAGGTCTAATGTTGGTGACAGGTCTAATGCTGGTGACAGGTCTAATGTTGGTGACAGGTCTAATGTTGGTGACAGGTCTAATGCTGGTGACAGGTCTAATGTTGGTGACAGGTCTAATGCTGGTGACAGGTCTAATGTTGGTGACAGGTCTAACACTGGTGACAGGTCTAATGTTGGTGACAGGTCTAATACTGGTGACAGGTCTAATGTTGGTGACAGGTCTAATGCTGGTGACAGGTCTAATGTTGGTGACAGGTCTAATGTTGGTGACAGGTCTAATGTTGGTGACAGGTCTAATGTTGGTGACAGGTCTAATGTTGGTGACAGGTCTAACACTGGTGACAGGTCTAATGTTGGTGACAGGTCTAATGTTGGTGACAGGTCTAATGTTGGTGACAGGTCTAATGTTGGTGACAGGTCTAATGTTGGTGACAGGTCTAATGTTGGTGACAGGTGACAGGTCTAATGTTGGTGACAGGTCTAATGTTGGTGACAGGTCTAATGTTGGTGACAGGTCTAATGTTGGTGACAGGTCTAATGTTGGTGACAGGTCTAATGTTGGTGACAGGTCTAATGTTGGTGACAGGTCTAATGTTGGTGACAGGTCTAATGTTGGTGACAGGTCTAATGTTGGTGACAGGTCTAAATCTGGTGACAGGTCTAATGTTGGTGACAGGTCTAATGTTGGTGACAGGTCTAATGTTGGTGACAGGTCTAATGTTGGTGACAGGTCTAATGTTGGTGACAGGTCTAACGTTGGTGACAGGTCTAATGTTGGTGACAGGTCTAATGTTGTCTTGGTGACAGGTCCAATGCTGGTGAATGTCTGGTGACAGGTCTAATGTTGGTGACAGGTCTAATGTTGGTGACAGGTCTAATGTTGGTGACAGGTCTAACGTTGGTGACAGGTCTAATGTTGGTGACAGGTCTAATATTGTCGTCCAGCCAACTGTAATGCTGGTGACAGGTCTAATGTTGGTGACAGGTCTAATGTTGGTGACAGGTCTAATGTTGGTGACAGGTCTAATGTTGGTGACAGGTCTAATGTTGGTGACAGGTCTAATATTGGTCCAGCCAACTAATGTTGGTGACAGGTCTAATGTTGGTGACAGGTCTCTAATGTTGGTGACAGGTCTAATGTTGGTGACAGGGTGTTGGTGACAGGTCTAATGTTGGTGACAGGTCTAATGCTGGTGACAGGTCTAATGTTGGTGACAGGTCTAATGCTGGTGACAGGTCTAATATTGTCGTCCAGCCAACTGTAATGCTGGTGACAGTCTAATGTTGGTGACAGGTCTAATATTGTCGTCCAGCCAACTGTAATGCTGGTGACAGGTCTAATGTTGTCTTCCAGCCGACTGTAACGCGGGTGACAGGTCTAACGCGGGTGACAGCTCTAATGCAGGTCCATGTTGATGGATGAGTAATGAATCGGCCAGGACTAGCAGATCCAGCTGGTATCAGGTCAGATGCTCTTTAGAGTCCCTGGTATGTCTTCTGGATGAGGTACTGTTGCCTTACCTGATATAATTATCTTATATAGAAGGGTAGAAATTATTTGTGTTTGTCTCTCTCTTGGTCCCGCCCATTCTCCCTCTTCCCCCTTTCTCTCTTCTCCCCTCTCTCTCTCTTCTCCCCTCTGTCTCTCTTCTCCCCTCTCTCTCTCTTCTCCCCTCTCTCTCTTCTCCCCTCTTTCTCTCTTCTCCCCCTCTCTCTCTCTTCTCAGCTTTCCCTCTCTTCTCCCCCTCTCTCTCTCTTCTCAGCTCTCCCTCTCTTCTCCCCTCTCTCTCTCTTCTCCCCCTCTCTCTCTCTTCTCCCCTCTCTCTCTCTTCCCCCCCCTCTCTCTTCTCAGCTCTCCCTCTCTTCTCCCCTCTCTCTCTTCTCCCCTCTCTCTTTCTTTTGCCCTCTTTCTCTCTTCTCCCCCTCTCTCTCTCTTCTCAGCTCTCCCTCTCTTCTCCCCTCTCTCTCTCTTCTCCCCTCTCTCTCTCTTCTCCCGTCTTTCTCTCTTCTCCCATCTCTCTCTCTTCTCATCTTTCTCCCTATTCTCCCCTCTCTCTCTTCTTCCCTCTCTCTCTCTTCTTATCTCTCTCTGTCTGCTGTCTAACCATCTGTTCCTGTAGAGCTAGCATGAGTCACAGGCCAGATCTGAGCAATGGCATCTGGGTACCATGACCACCTGCCTGTCTGTTACTCTACAACTCAGATTTTCATCCCCAACCCTCTCTCTGCCTTTCCTGCCTGCCTGTACCTCTTACTGTAAATCTCCGTACCTCTCTATATACCTCTCTACATACCTCTCTACATACCTCTCTATATACCTCTCTACATACCTCTCTGTGTCTCTATGTACCTCTCTATATACCTCTCTACATACCTCTCCACATACCTCTCTATATAGCTCTCTATATACCCTCTATATACCTCTCTATATACCTCTCTACGTACCTCTCTATATACCTCTCTATATACGTCTCTATATACCTCTCTATATACCTCTCTACGTACCTCTCTATATACCTCTCTATATACCTCTCTATATACCTATCTACATACCTCTCTACATACCTCTTTATATACCTCTCTATATACCTCTCTACATACCTCTCTACGTACCTCTCTATATACCTCTCTACATACCTCTTTATATACCTCTCTATATACATCTCTACATACCTCTCTATATACCCCTCTACATACCTCTCTACATACCTCTCTATATACCTCTCCATATACATCTCTACATACCTCTCTATGTACCTCTCTATATACCTCTCTATATACCTCTCCATATACCAGTCTATATACCTCTCTATATACCTCTCTATATACCTCTCCATGTACCTCTCCATGTACCTCTCTATATACCTCTCTATATACCTCTCTACATACCTCTCTATATACCTCTCTACATACCTCTCTACATACCTCTCTACATACCTCTCTACATACCTCTCTATATACCTCTCTATATACATCTCTACATACCTCTCTATATACCTCTCTACATACCTCTCTACATACCTCTCTATATACCTCTCTACATACCTCTCTGTGTCTCTATGTACCTCTCTATATACCTCTCTACATACCTCTCTACATACCTCTCTATATACATCTCTATATACCTCTCCACATACCTCTCTATATAGCTCTCTATATACCTCTCTATATACCTCTCTATATACCTCTCTACGTACCTCTCTACATACCTCTCTATATACCTCTATATACCTCTCTATGTACCTCTCACGTACCTCTCTATGTACCTCTCTATATACCTCTCTATATACCTCTCTACATACCTCTCTACATACCTCTTTATATACCTCTCTATATACATCTCTACATACCTCTCTATATACCTCTCTACATACCTCTCTACATACCTCTCTATATACCTCTCTACATACCTCTCTATATACCTCTCTATATACCTCTCTATATACCTCTCCATGTACCTCTCCACGTACCTCTCTATATACCTCTTTATATACCTCTCTATATACCTCTCTACATACCTCTCTATATACCTCTCTATATACCTCTCCATATACCTCTCTATATACCTCTCTATATACCTCTTTATATACCTCTCTATATACCTCTCTACATACCTCTCTATATACCTCTCTATATACCTCTCTATATACCTCTCTATATACCTCTCTATGTACCTCTCTATATACCTCTGTACCTCTCTTTGAGGACATTGCCACTGACACGGCCCGCAACCAAAACCTGCAGACTCTCCTTCACTGCAGCCGACGTCAGGAAAACATTTAAACGCGTTAACCCTCGCAAGGCTGCAGGCCCAGACGGCATCCCCAGCCGCATCCTCAGAGCATGCGCAGACCAGCTGGCTGGTGTGTTTACGGACATATTCAATCGGACGACACTACAGTGGTAGGCTTGATTACCAACATTGACGAGACGGCCTACAGGGAGGTGGTGAGGGCCCTCAGAGTGTGGTGTCAGGACAATAACCTCACACTCAATGTCAACAAAACAAAGGAGAGGATTGTGGACTTCAGGAAACAGCAGAGGTAACACCCCCCTATTCACATCGATGGGAGAGTAGTGGAGAGGGTAGTAAGTTTTAAGTTTAAGTTCCTCGGTGTACACATCACGAACAAACTGAATTGGTCCACCCACACAGACAGCGTTGTGAAGAAGGCGCAGCAGCGCCTCTTCAACCTCAGGAGGCTAAAGAAATTCGGCTTGTGACCAAAGGCACTCACAAACTTCTACAGATGCACAATCGAGAGCATCCTGTCGGGCTGTATCACCGCCTGGTACGGCAACTGCTCCGCACACAACCGTTAGGCTCTCCAGAGGGTAGTGAGGTCTGCACAACGCATCACCGGGGCAAACTACCTGCCCTCCAGGACACCTACACCACCCGATGTTACAGGAAGGCCATAAAGATCATCAAGGACAACAACCACCTGAGCCACTGCCTGTTCACCATGCTATCATCCAGAAGGCGAGGTCAGTACAGGTGCATCAAAGCAGGGACCGAGAGACTGAAAAACAGCTTCTATCTCAAGGCCATCAGACTGTTAAACAGCCACTGCTAACATTGAGTGGCTGCTGCCAACACACTGACTCAACTCCAGCCACTTTAATAATGGGAATTGATGGAAATTGATGTAAAATATATCACTTGCCACTTTAAACAATGCTACTTAATATAATGTTTACATACCCTACATTATTCATCTCATATGTATATACTGTACTCGATACCATCTACTGCATCTTGTTTACATACCCTACATTACTCATCTCATATGTATATACTGTACTCGATACCATCTACTGCATCTTGTTTACATACCCTACATTACTCATCTCATATGTATATACTGTACTCGATACCATCTACTGCATCTTGTTTACATACCCTACATTACTCATCTCATATGTATATACTGTACTCGATACCATCTACTGCATCTTGTTTACATACCGTACATTACTCATCTCATATGTATATACTGTACTCAATACCATCTACTGCATGTTGCCTATGCCGTTCTGTACCATCACTCATTCATATATCTTTATGTACATATTCTTTATCCCCTTACACTGTGTATAAGACAGTAGTTTAGGAATTGTTAGTTAGATTACTCGTTGGTTATCACTGCATTGTCGGAACTAGAAGCACAAGCATTTCGCTACGCTCGCATTAACATCTGCTAACCATGTGTATGTGACAAATACTTTGGATTTGATTTGATATCCTGTACTCTATACCATATATTGCATCTTGCCTATGCCGCACATATATTTATATGTACATATTCTTATTCCATCCCTGTACACTGTGTGAATAAGGTAGTCATTGTGAATTTGTTTGTTGCTTCTAGTTCCGACAGTTCCGACAACTACGTCCCTGTGTGAAGAAATGTGTGTTTTTTTGCCTATTTTAACCGCACACTTGTTGTTTGTCTACATGGATTTAATAATGTTGTATGTTTCCCCCCCCAACACCACTTTCCATCAGTTTGTATAGCAGACCCTCATGTCAAAGTGAGTCCAAAGCTTTTTTTTAAATCAACAAAGCATGAGAAGACTTTGTTTTGGTTTGTTTGGTTGTGAAGTAGGGGTGTGCAGGGTGAATACATGGTCTGTTGTACGGTAATTTGGTAAAAGACAATTTGACATTTGCTCAGTACATTGTTGTCATTGAGGAAATGTACGAGTCTGCTGTTATTGATAATGCAGAGGATTTTCCCCAAGGTTGCTGTTGATACATATTCCACTGTAGTTATTGGGGTTGAATTTGTCTCGACGTTTGTGGATTGGGGTGATCAGGCCTTGGTTCCAAATATCGGGGAAGATAACAGAGGATGATGTTAAAGAGTTTAAGTATAGCCAATTGGAATTTGGGGTCTGTATATTTGAATATTTAATTTACCCCATTGGCCATTTTGTGTGAGAGGGTTTGTATATTTGAATATTTAATTTAGGATACCATCAACCCCAGTGGGCATTTTGTGTGAGAGGGTTTGTATATTTGAATATTTAATTTAGGATACCATCAACCCCATTGGCCATTTTGTGTGAGAGGGTTTGTATATTTGAATATTTAATTTTAGGATACCATCAACCCCAGTGGGTATTTTGTGTGAGAGGGTTTGTATTTTGTCATTAATGGTTAATTCTAAGATTTGTATTTGATCATGTATATGTTTTTGCTGTTTGTTGTTTGTTATAGAGCCAATCAGATTGGAGAAGTGGTTTACCCAGACATCTCCATGTTAGATGGATAACTCTTCCTGTTGTTGTTTGTTATAGAGCCAATCAGATTGAGAAGTGGTTTACCCAGACATCTCCATGTTAGATGGATAACTCTTCCTGTTGTTGTTTGTTATAGAGCCAATCAGATTGGAGAAGTGGTTTACCCAGACATCTCCATGTTAGATGGATAACTCTTCCTGTTGTTGTTTGTTATAGAGCCAATCAGATTGAGAAGTGGTTTACCCAGACATCTCCATGTTAGATGGCTAACTCTTCCTGTTGTTTGTTATAGAGCCAATCAGATTGGAGAAGTGGTTTACCCAGACATCTCCATGTTAGATGGATAACTCTTCCTGTTGTTGTTTGTTATAGAGCCAATCAGATTGGAGAAGTGGTTTACCCAGACATCTCCATGTTAGATGGATAACTCTTCCTGTTGTTTGTTATAGAGCCAATCAGATTGGAGAAGTGGTTTACCCAGACATCTCCATGTTAGATGGATAACTCTTCCTGTTGTTGTTTGTTATAGAGCCAATCAGATTGGAGAAGTGGTTTACCCAGACATCTCCATGTTAGATGGATAACTCTTCCTGTTGTTTGTTATAGAGCCAATCAGATTGGAGAAGTGGTTTACCCAGACATCTCCATGTTAGATGGATAACTCTTCCTGTTGTTGTTTGTTATAGAGCCAATCAGATTGGAGAAGTGGTTTACCCAGACATCTCCATGTTAGATGGATAACTCTTCCTGTTGTTTGTTATAGAGCCAATCAGATTGGAGAAGTGGTTTACCCAGACATCTCCATGTTAGATGGATAACTCTTCCTGTTGTTGTTTGATGTTTATAATTTTCCCAGAAGTGGTTAGAGTCTATGAATTTTTTTCTCCAGTAGTGTATTTCTGTATCGTTTTAGTGATTCACCGTAGTGAAGGCTCAGGTTGTCCGGGTCTCTATGTTTTTGGTTGGATAGCTTTCTCAATTTATTCCTTAGGTTTTTTGCATTCTTCATCAAACCATTTGTCATTGTTGTTCATTTTCTTAGGTTGACCTGCTTGAAAATGTTTAGATTTGACAGGGAAGCTGAGAGCTCAAATATACTGATTAGGTTTTCTTTCTGCCAAGTTTACACCTTCACTTTTACAGTGACATATTTTGTCCAGGAAGTTGTCTAGAAGGTATTTGTTGTTGTCTAATAATTTATTGGTAGGTTTCTACACTATGTTCCTTGCATTTAAAAACATTTCTTATTATTTCTTATTATATTAGCATATCTCATTTACATATATAATTTCTTAATATTATTCAGTTCCTTTGGCTTTGATGCCTCATGGTTGAGTATTGCTCTGTTGAAGTAGACTGTGATTTTGCTGTGATCTGATAAGGGTGTCAGTGAACTGACTGAATGCTCTGAGAGACTCTGGGTTGAGGTCAGTGATAAAGTAGTCTACGATAAGTACTGCCAAGAGATGAGCTGTTGGTGTACCTACAGTCGTGGCCAAAAGTTTTGAGAATTACACAAATATATATTTTTGTCTGCTTTCTCAGTTTGTATGATGGCAATTTGCATATACTCCAGAATGTTATGAAGAGCGATCAGATGAATTGCAAAGTCCCTCTTTGCCATGCAAATGAATGGAACCCCAAAAACACTTATGACACTTTGACACGTATGAAATGCTTGTAATTATACTTCAGTATCCATAGTAACATCTGACAAAAAATATATCTAAAGACACTGAAGCAGAAAACTTTGTGGAAATTAATATTTGTGTCATTCTCAAAACCTTTGGCCACAACTGGGTCTGCTGGGAAAGTGGTGTCTGTGTGTCGTCTGACTCAGTGGTTCCCAAGCGTTTTTTAACTCAGGCCCCCATTCCAGCATTGGGTAACATCCCACGCCCCCGCCATGTCTGTTTCTATAGGAACAAGCACTGCTCATGCCAAGTTATCGTTACTCATTGTTGATTTATTCCTTGTGGTATTAAGGGCAGGTAAGCAGGTCACCTGTTGTTTACGAAGCAAATAACATTTGATGTTTTGCTGCATTTATGTTGCTGGATCACAATCTCGTCCATGAGAACAGTAGAGCACGGTTATTGATTAGACAGATCAATCTAGTCCATGAGAACAGTAGAGCACGGTTATTGATTAGACAGATCAATCTAGTCCATGAGAACAGTAGAGCACGGTTATTGATTAGACAGATCAATCTAGTCCATGAGAACAGTAGAGCACGGTTATTGATTAGACAGATCAATCTAGTCCATGAGAACAGTAGAGCACGGTTATTGATTATATGGTTATTGATTAGACAGATCAATCTAGTCCATGAGAACAGTAGAGCACGGTTATTGATTAGACAGATCAATCTAGTCCATGAGAACAGTAGAGCACGGTTATTGATTATATGGTTATTGATTAGACAGATCAATCTAGTCCATGAGAACAGTAGAGCACGGTTATTGATTATATGGTTATTGATTATATGGTTATTGATTATATGGTTATTGATTATATGGTTATTGATTATATGGTTATTGATTAGATGGTTATTGATTATATGGTTATTGATTAGATGGTTATTGATTATATGGTTATTGATTAGATGGTTATTGATTGAGATGGTTATTGATTAGATGGTTATTGATTATATGGTTATTGATTGAATGGTTATTGATTAGATGGTTATTGATTAGATGGTTATTGATTATATGGTTATTGATTAGATGGTTATTGATTAGATGGTTATTGATTAGATGGTTATTGATTGTATGGTTATTGATTATATGGTTATTGATTAGATGGTTATTGATTATGGTTTATTGATTAGATGGTTATTGATTATATGGTTATT
>NC_068426.1:582488-589988 GCF_023373465.1 Oncorhynchus keta
ACGGGAAACATATCTTTACATTGCCAAAATAAGTAAAATAATTTATCAAATTCGAATTCTTTGTGTGTCTGTGTAATCTTAGGGAAATATGTGTCTCTAATATGGTCATACATTTGGCTACATTTGGTTAGGAAGTGCAGCTCAGTTTCCACCTCATGTTGTGTACAGTGAGCACATAGCCTGTCTTCTCTTGAGAGCCATGTCTGCCAATAGCAAGGCTATGCTCACTGAGTCTGTACATAATCAAAGCGTTCCTTAAGTTTGGGTCAGTCACAGTGGTCAGGTATTCTGCCGCTGTGTACTCTCTGTGTAGGGCCAAATAGCATTCTAGTTTGCTCTGTTTTTGTTAAATCTTTCCAATGTGTCAAGTAATTATCATTTTGTTTTCTCATGATTTGGTTGGATTGAATTGTGTTGCTGGTTTGTGAATCGCTTCCTTTTAGTTGGTTGTAGAATTTAACGTCTCTTTTCTGGGTTTTGATAATTAGTGGGTATCGGTATCGGCAGTGGTTGGTGAGCGGACCCCAGACCTCACAACCCTAATTGAGGCAATTGGAGATGTACATGTGGATGTATTTCAAGGCCTACCTTCAAACTCAGTGCCTCTTTGCTTGACGTCATGGGAAAACCAAAAGAAATCAGCCAAGACCTCAGAGAAAAGAATGTAGACCTCCACAAGTCTGGTTCATCCTTGGGAGCAATTTCCAAATGCCTGAAGGTACCACGTTCATCTGTACAAACAATAGTACGCAAGTATAAACACCATGGGACCACGCAGCCGTCATACCGCTCAGATGAATGTTCTTTGGTGTGAAAAGTGCAAATCAATCCCAGAACAACAACAAAGGACCTTGTGAAGATGCTGGAGGAAACAGGCACAAAAGTATCTATATCCACAGTAAAAACGAGTCCTATATCGACATGACCTGAAAAGGCCGCTCAGGGAAGGGACTGGTGCAGACTTCAGTTTGCAAAATAGATGGCATCATGAGAAAGCGAAAATTATGTGGATATATTGAAGCAACATCTCAAGACATCAGTCAGGAAGTTAAAGCTTGGGGGTGCTTTCGCAAATGGGTCTTCCAAATGGACAATGACCCCAAGCATCCTTCAGTCAAAGTTGTGGCAAATTGGCTTAAGGACAACAAAGTCAAGGTATTGGAGTGGCCATCACAAAGCCCTGACCTCAATCCTATAGAACATTTGTGGGCAGAACTGAAAAAGTGTGTACGAGCAAGGAGTACTACAAACCTGACTCAGTTACACCAGCTCTGTCAGGAAGAATGGGCCAATTTAAATGTGATGAAAGAAATAAAAGCTGAAATAAATAATTCTCTCTACTATTATTCTGACATTTCACATTCTTAAAATAAAGTGGTGATCCTAACGGACCTAAAATAGGGAATTTTTACTAGGATTAAATGTCAGGAATGGTGAGAAACTGAGTTTAAATCTAGTTGGCTAAGGTTGTAGTTGGCTCTCTCTCTCTCACTCTCTCTCTCTCTCTCTCTCTCTCTGTCTCTCTCTGTCTCTGTCTCTCTCTGTCTCTTTCTGTCTCTCTCTCTCATTCCCACTCTTCCCCTTTCTCTCTCTTGCTCCCACCCCATATTTCCCCCTAATCCCTCATTCCCCTCCTCTCTCTTTCTCCCTCCCTCTGTCTCCCCTTCCCTCTCTCTCTCTATTTCTTTCTCTCTCTTTATCAAGGACATCTGTGACTCTTATTCCCGATACACATTAAGGTGGGGATTGGATGCTTAGGGACGTCTCCCCCACCCCCTCTCTTTCTCTAGATTGGGTGTTCAGGGATCCCTGTCTTGCCCAGTGACTGGATGAACAAACATAGAAGAGGATGTGATGATGAGAGGAAGGATGGATGAGAGGAGTGATGATGTAACATGGGGTTGCTGACGTGTGCAGATCAGAGAGAGAGAGAGAGCTTGTGTGTGTGTGTGTGTGTGTGTGTGTGTGTGTGTGTGTGTGTGTGTGTGTGTGTGTGTGTGTGTGTGTGTGTGTGTGTGTGTGTGTGTGTGTGTGTGTGTGTGTGTGTGTGTGTGTGTGTGTGTGTGTGTGCGTGCGCGTGCGTGCGTGCGTGCGTGCGTGCGTGCGTGCGTGCGTGCGCGTCAACTGTAACTAGGGGAAGAGAGGTAGCAAAGCCTATCTAGGTCACATTAAAAACACATGCAGCCCAGCGCCAAGGAGGCATTCAGCGGGTGTGTGTGTGTATGTGTGTGTGTGTGTGTGTGTGTGTGTGTGTGTGTGTGTGTGTGTGTGTGTGTGTGTGTGTGTGTGTGTGTGTGTGTGTATGTGTGTGTGTGTGTGTGTGTGTGTATGTGTGTGTGTGTGTGTGTGTGTGTGTGTGTGTGTGTGTGTGTGTGTGTGTGTGTGTGTGTGTGTGTGTGTGTGTGTGTGTGTGTGTGTGTGTGTGTGTGTGTGTGTGTGTGTGTGTGTGTGTGTGTGTGTGTGTGTGTGTGTGTGTGTGTGTAGGATGCAGTCAGCAGCTTTCACAGTCAAGGAGATATAATCAGTGAATCAGAGGAAAGGTAACACTGGGTTGGTATCTGATTCAATTAAATGCAATTATATTCCTTTCCCTTCAAATCCATTCAATTCCATTCATAAAAATTTAATTAGATTCCATTCCATTCCATTCAATTCAATTTGACTCAAGTCCATTCCATTCAATTCCATTCCATTTAATTCAATTAGATTAAATTCCATTCAATTCAATTTGACTCAAGTCCATTCCATTCAATTTCATTCCATTTAATTCAATTCGATTAAATTCCATTCCGTTCAATTGAATTTGACTCAAGTCCATTCCATTCAATTCCATTCAATTCAATTTGACTCAAGTCCATTCCATTCAATTCCATTCAATTCAATTTGACTCAAGTCCATTCCATTCAATTTCATTCCATTTAATTCAATTCGATTAAATTCCATTCCGTTCAATTGAATTTGACTCAAGTCCATTCCATTCAATTCCATTCAATTCAATTTGACTCAAGTCCATTCCATTCAATTCCATTCCATTCAATTCAATTAGATTACATTCCAATCCATTCAATTTGTGGGGCGGCAGGGTAGCCTAGTGGTTAGAGTGGACGTGTTATCTTTCAGATGGAAATGAGTTGACGGCTCTAACTTCAGAAGCTTCGGGGCTAAAAGTCTGATTCATCGGAGCCTATATCAATTATAGTCCCCTACCAGAACCCATATCAATTATAGTCCCATACCGGAGCCCATATCAATTATAGTCCCATACCAGAGCCCATATCAATTATAGTCCCATACCTGAACCCATATCAATTATAGTCCCATACCGGAGCCCATATCAATTATAGTCCCATACCAGAGCCCATATCAATTATAGTCCCATACCTGAACCCATATCAATTATAGTCCCATACCAGAGCCCATATCAATTATAGTCCCATACCAGAGCCCATATCAATTATAGTCCCATACCAGAGCCCATATCAATTATATTCCCCTACCGGAGCCCATATCAATTATAGTCCCATACCATAGCCCATATCAATTATAGTCCCATACCAGAGCCCATATCAATTATATTCCCTACCGGAGCCCATATCAATTATAGTCCCATACCATAGCCCATATCAATTATAGTCCCCTACCAGAGCCCATATCAATTATAGTCCCCTACCGGAGCCCATATCAATTATAGTCCCATACCAGAACCCATATCAATTATAGTCCCTTACCAGAACCCATATCAATTATAGTCCCATACCAGAACCCATATCAATTATAGTCCCATACCTGAACCCATATCAATTATAGTCCCATACCAGAACCCATATCAATTATAGTCCCATACCAGAACCCATATCAATTATAGTCCCATACCTGAACCCATATCAATTATAGTCCCATACCTGAACCCATATCAATTATAGTCCCATACCAGAACCCATATCAATTATAGTCCCATACCAGAACCCATATCAATTATAGTCCCATACCTGAACCCATATCAATTATAGTCCCTTACCAGAACCCATATCAATTATAGTCCCATACCGGAGATCTAACATTATACAGAATCCTTGTTGAACTGACCTCAGATCTAACATCATACAGTAACACCATTACAAAGTCAACTGTGCATCTACTTCGATCAGAAATCTCGATGTAATCTCCTGGAACGTCACAGGCACCAAACGTAGGTCCCTATGAAATCTATTTCATTCAGTTTCTGATGTTTCAAAATCACACCTTTTTTATATATATAGAAAAACAACAAATGTGGACAGACAGACAGACGGACGGACGGACGGACGGACGGACGGACGGACGGACGGGCGGGCGGGCGGGCGGGCGGGCGGGCGGGCGGGCGGACGGACGGACAGACGGACGGACGGGCAGACGCAGACAGACAGACGGGCAGACGGGCAGACAGACAGACAGACAGACAGACAGACAGACAGACAGACAGACAGACAGACAGACAGACAGACAGACAGGCGGACGGACGGACGGGACGGGCAGACAGACAGACAGACAGACAGACAGACAGACGGACGGACGGACGGACGGGCAGACAGACAGACAGACAGACAGACGGGCAGACAGACGGACAGACAGACAGACGGACAGACGGACACGGACGGACACGGACAGACGGACAGACAGACAGACAGACAGACGGGCAGACAGACAGACAGACGGACAGGCGGGCAGACAGACGGACAGACGGGCAGATAGACGACAGACAGACAGACAGACAGACAGACAGACAGACAGACAGACAGACGGGCGGACAGACGGGCAGACAGACAGACAGACGGACAGACGGGCAGACAGACGGACAGACAGACGGACGGGCAGGACAGGCAGACAGACGGACAGACAGACAGGCAGACAGACAGACAGACAGACAGACAGACAGACAGACAGACAGACAGACAGACAGACAGACAGACATTCCTGTACCGTTGTATCTTCAGGAAGTTGAAGGAAAATACGAATCAGCAGCTTAGTTTCCATCCAATTGGTGACAGGTTTTCATGCAAACATCCACATAAATAAAGTATTTTCCCACCCGGGGAGTGTTTCCACCAAACGGACTGATGACACAGAGCAAAAAATAATAACAAAATGTATTTTTTCGCTTAAGGTTTTCATGCCACCGAATAAGAATCTAAAGTTCAATGTGTTTCCATCGCATTTTCGAATCTACCGATAGTTTTGCCACAAACTGTTGTGTTAAAAATCCTTGACGCTACCCATCCCTTAAGCAGGATAATTGTCATCAGAAACCGCTGAATAGCATAGCGCCACAGTCAGATAATATGACTAAAAATATTCATATTCATGAAATGACAAGTGCAATGTAGGAAAACACAGCTTAGCTTTTGTTAATCCAGCTGTCGTGTCAGATTTTTAAATTATGCTTTACAGCGAAAGCAATCCAAGTGTTTGTGTAAGTTTATCGATAGCATAACATTATGTACACTAAGCATTAAGTAGCTAGGTCACGAAAATCAGAAAAGCAATCAAAAAAATGGTTTACCTTTGATGATCTTCGGATGTTTTCACTCACGAGACTCCCAGTTACACAACAAATGTCCCTTTTGTTCCATAAAGATTATTTTTATACCCAAAATACCTCTGTTTGTTTGTCGCGTTATGTTCAGAAATCCACAGGAAAGAGCGGTCACCACAACGCAGACGTATATTCCAAATAACATCCATAATGTCCACAGAAATATGTCAAACGTTTTTAATAATCAATCCTCATGTTGTTTTTAAAATATATATTCGATAATATATCAACCGAGTGTGTAGCTTTTTCCATAACAGCGGGAGGAACAATGGCGGCTTTACTCAATTGCGCAAAACTCACTCTGAGAGCCCCCACCTCTCCACTTACGCAATGTGATCCTTCACGCTCATTTTTCAAAATAAAAGCCTGAAACTATGTCTAAAGACTGTTGACACCTTAGGGAAGCCATAGAAAAAGGGATCTGGTTGATATCCCTTTAAATGGAGGATAGGCATGCATAGGTACAGAGAAGTTTCAAAATAAGAGGCACTTCCTGATTGGATTTTCATCAGGCTTTCGCCTGCAATATCAGTTCTGTTATACTCACAGACAATATTTTTACAGTTTTTGGAAACTTTACAGTGTTTCAAATCCTAATCTGACAATTATATGCATATTCTAGTTTCTGGGGCTGAGAAATAGGCCGTTTCAAATTGGGTAAAATTCTGCCCCGTACATGCAAAAGGTTCAATAGCAAATAAGCTTTCTCTGCTCTTGCGCTCTCTAGCCAACAGCTCACAGATACAGTGTGGGTAGGCTAGTCTACATGAGATTATTATGGATAAGAGTGAGAATGTTTTTTTCTTGTCAAACGGCAGCCAAACATCGAAGATCGTGTCATCAGAATAAGACCCTGGATATTTATTGGAAAGGAGCATCAGGCCCATCACCGTGACCTTTCACCCCCCGGTGAAGTTCATTGTTGACACAGCATTAAGGAGTGAGATTGGGGGTGAGAACCTGCGATAGACTAGCGTCCTGTCCAGGGGGTGTACTGGTACATCAAGCTGTCTCACACCACAGAAACAGGAGATAGACTAGTGTCCTGTCCTGTCCAGGGGGTGTCCTGGCACATCAAGCTGTCTCACTACAGAAACAGGAGATAGACTAGTGTCCTGTCCTGTCCAGGGGGTGTACTGGTACATCAACCTGTCTCACTACAGTAACAGGAGATAGACTAGTGTCCTGTCCAGGGGGTGTCCTGCTACATCAAGCTGTCTCACTACAGAAACAGGAGATAGACTAGTGTCCTGTCCTGTCCAGGGGGTGTACTGGTACATCAACCTGCCTCACTACAGAAACAAGAGATAGACTAGTGTTCCTGTCTTAGCCTCCAGTATTTATGCTGCAGTAGTTTATGTGTCGGGGGGCTAGGGTCAGTCTGTTATATCTGGTGTACTTCTCCTGTCCTATCCGGTGTCCTGTGTGAATTTAAGTATGCTCTCTCTAATTCTCTCTTTCTCTCGGAGGACCTGAGCCCTAGGATCATGCCTCAGGACTACCTCGCATGATGACTCCTTGCTGTCCTCAGTCCACCTGGCCGTGCTGCTGCTCCAGTTTCAACTGTTCTGCCTCAGGACTACCTGACATGATGACTCCTTGATGTCCCCAGTCCACCCGGCAGTGCTGCTGCTCCAGTTTCAACTGTTCTGCCTGCGGCTATGGAACCCTGTCCTGTTCACCAGACGTGCTACCTGTCCCATACCTGCTGTTTTCAACTCTCTAGAGACAGCAGGAGCGGTAGAGATACTCTCAATGATCGACTATGAAAAGCCAACTGACATTTACTCCTGAGGTGCTGACCTGTTGCACCCTCGACAACTACTGTGATTATTATTATTTGACCATGCTGGTCATTTATGAACATTTGAACATCTTGGCCATGTTCTGTTATAATCTCCACCTGGCACAGCCAGAAGAGGACTGGC
>NC_068426.1:594988-637488 GCF_023373465.1 Oncorhynchus keta
CATCTATCTCCTAACACCATCCAGTCCCATCCTCAACCCCTCCCATCTATCTCCTAACACCATCCAGTCCCATCCTTCAGCTCCCCTCAACCCCTCCCATCTATCTCCTAACACCATCCAGTCCCATCCTCAACCCCTCCCATCTATCTCCTAACACCATCCAGTCCCATCCTCAACCCCTCCCATCTATCTCCTAACACCATCCAGTCCCATCCTCAACCCCTCCCATCTATCTCCTAACGCCATCCAGTCCTTCAGCTCCCCTCAACCCCTCCCAGCTATCTCCTAACACCATCCAGTCCTTCAGCTCCCCTCAACCCCTCCCATCTATCTCCTAACACCATCCAGTCCTTCAGCTCCCCTCAACCCCTCCCATCTATCTCCTAACACCATCCAGTCCCATCCTCAACCCCTCCCATCTATCTCCTAACACCATCCAGTCCTTCAGCTCCATTCAACCCCTCCCATCTATCTCCTAACACCATCCAGTCCCATCCTTCAGCTCCCCTCAACCCTCCCATCTATCTCCTAACACCATCCAGTCCTTCAGCTCCCCTCAACCCCTCCCATCTATCTCCTAACACCATCCAGTCCTTCAGCTCCCCTCAACCCCTCCCATCTATCTCCTAACACCATCCAGTCCTTCAGCTCCCCTCAACCCCTCCCATCTATCTCCTAACACCATCCAGTCCTTCAGCTCCCTCAACCCCTCCCATCTATCTCCTAACACCATCCAGTCCTTCAGCTCCCCTCAACCCCTCCCATCTATCTCCTAACACCATCCAGTCCTTCAGCTCCCTCAACCCCTCCCATCTATCTCCTAACACCATCCAGTCCTTCAGCTCCCTCAACCCCTCCCATCTATCTCCTAACACCATCCAGTTTGAATTTCTAATTGCCATAAATGTGTTTTAGCTGTATGTGTGACATCATAACTCCACCAGTCTTATTTATGATATCATTCAAAAAAGATTTGACCATTTAAAAAAAAATCCAAAACATGTTTTACTTTTTATTTTTTATCAATTAGTATATTTGTTGTAATATTTGTTCTGTCTTTTCTGCTGGATTTAACTGGTATTGCAACCAGCTTTCGATGGATTGTTTAAAAAAAATAGTGGGATAATGTTTTAAAAGGGTGAGCCATTTTTTTACTAATCTGCTAGAGAACAAGTTCGGATTTAAGTCTAACTTTGGTACGACTGACGCCTTTTGTGGTCTAATGCTTTAATATTTAATCATTTCAACCCTCTGAATTCATTCTCATTATATAAATAGGCCCATTTCATTTTGTATGGTTTTCCCATTCCAAATAAAGTGGAACATTTTCGGTGTAGTTAGGGAAGTGTAAATAAGTAAACTGTGATATGACTATAGAATTAATCAGGGTGATTTTCCCACAACTAGAAGCAGAAGCAAGATCTTATCTATTTTTGTTACCGTTCTACTAAAATGTCTTTCTTCTGGGATATTAATACTGAGTAGGTCCACTTCGCTGTCAGAACATGTTATTGGTAAACGACATCAAATTTTAATTTTTATTTTTAATTTTAATTTTTATTTGTCACATGTGGACAAATACAACCTCACAGTGAAATGCTGACTGACCAGCCCTTAACCAACAGGTGTAGATATGCTGACTGACCAGCCCTTAACCAACAGGTGTAGATATGCTGACTGACCAGCCCTTAACCAACAGGTGTAGATATACTGACTGACCAGCCCTTAACCAACAGGTGTAGTAGATATGCTGACTGACCAGCCCTTAACCAACAGGTGTAGTAGATATGCTGACTGACCAGCCCTTAACCAACAGGTGTGTAGATATACTGACTGACCAGCCCTTAACCAACAGGTGTAGATATGCTGACTGACCAGCCCTTAACCAACAGGTGTAGATATGCTGACTGACCAGCCCTTAACCAACAGGTGTAGATATACTGACTGACCAGCCCTTAACCAACAGGTGTAGATATGCTGACTGACCAGCCCTTAACCAACAGGTGTAGTAGATATGCTGACTGACCAGCCCTTAACCAACAGGTGTAGATATACTGACTGACCAGCCCTTAACCAACAGGTGTAGATATACTGACTGACCAGCCCTTAACCAACAGGTGTAGATATGCTGACTGACCAGCCCTTAACCAACAGGTGTAGTAGATATGCTGACTGACCAGCCCTTAACCAACAGGTGTAGATATACTGACTGACCAGCCCTTAACCAACAGGTGTAGATATACTGACTGACCAGCCCTTAACCAACAGGTGTAGATATGCTGACTGACCAGCCCTTAACCAACAGGTGTAGATATACTGACTGACCAGCCCTTAACCAACAGGTGTAGATATACTGACTGACCAGCCCTTAACCAACAGGTGTAGATATGCTGACTGACCAGCCCTTAACCAACAGGTGTAGATATACTGACTGACCAGCCCTTAACCAACAGGTGTAGATATGCTGACTGACCAGCCCTTAACCAACAGGTGTAGTAGATATGCTGACTGACCAGCCCTTAACCAACAGGTGTAGATATACTGACTGACCAGCCCTTAACCAACAGGTGTAGATATACTGACTGACCAGCCCTTAACCAACAGGTGTAGATATACTGACTGACCAGCCCTTAACCAACAGGTGTAGTAGATATGCTGACTGACCAGCCCTTAACCAACAGGTGTAGATATACTGACTGACCAGCCCTTAACCAACAGGTGTAGATATACTGACTGACCAGCCCTTAACCAACAGGTGTAGATATGCTGACTGACCAGCCCTTAACCAACAGGTGTAGATATACTGACTGACCAGCCCTTAACCAACAGGTGTAGATATGCTGACTGACCAGCCCTTAACCAACAGGTGTAGATATACTGACTGACCAGCCCTTAACCAACAGGTGTAGATATACTGACTGACCAGCCCTTAACCAACAGGTGTAGATATGCTGACTGACCAGCCCTTAACCAACAGGTGTAGATATACTGACTGACCAGCCCTTAACCAACAGGTGTAGATATACTGACTGACCAGCCCTTAACCAACAGGTGTAGATATGCTGACTGACCAGCCCTTAACCAACAGGTGTAGATATACTGACTGACCAGCCCTTAACCAACAGGTGTAGATATGCTGACTGACCAGCCCTTAACCAACAGGTGTAGATATGCTGACTGACCAGCCCTTAACCAACAGGTGTAGATATGCTGACTGACCAGCCCTTAACCAACAGGTGTAGACCTCACAGTGAAATGCTGACTGACCAGCCCTTAACCAACAGGTGTAGATATGCTGACTGACCAGCCTTTAACCAACAGGTGTAGACCTCACAGTGAAATGCTGACTGACCAGCCCTTAACCAACAGGTGTAGACCTCACAGTGAAATGCTGACTGACCAGCCCTTAACCAACAGGTGTAGACCTCACAGTGAAATGCTGACTGACCAGCCCTTAACCAACAGGTGTAGACCTCACAGTGAAATGCTGACTGACCAGCCCTTAACCAACAGGTGTAGACCTCACAGTGAAATGCTGACTGACCAGCCCTTAACCAACAGGTGTAGACCTCACAGTGAAATGCTGACTGACCAGCCCTTAACCAACAGGTGTAGACCTCACAGTGAAATGCTGACTGACCAGCCCTTAACCAACAGGTGTAGACCTCACAGTGAAATGCTGACTGACCTCACAGTGAAATGCTGACTGACCAGCCCTTAACCAACAGGTGTAGACCTCACAGTGAAATGCTGACTGACCAGCCCTTAACCAACAGGTGTAGACCTCACAGTGAAATGCTGACTGACCAGCCCTTAACCAACAGGTGTAGACCTCACAGTGAAATGCTGACTGACCAGCCCTTAACCAACAGGTTAACAGGTTAACCAACAGACCTCACAGTGAGACTTTTTTAAATCCCTGGATTTCTAGATATTACTGTTGGATATGATTTTAAAAGCTAAATAGCTATTTAATAATTAATAATTACTTTCAAAGTCAGCTATGAATACCAGGCCTGGTTTCCCAATAAGTTGTTTTTTTTGTGATCTATTGTTTCCCGGTACTTGTTATAGCTAACAAAAAAATACACTATATATACAAAAGTATGTGGACATACTTCAAATGAGTGGATTCGTCTTTCAGGTACAGCCGTTGCTGAAAGGTGTATAAAATCGAGCACACAGCCATGCAATCTCCTTAGACAAACATTGTCAGTAGAATGGTCCTTACTGAAGAGCTCGGTGACTTTCAACGTGGCACCGTCATAGGATGCCACCTTTCAAAACAAGTCAGTTCGTCAACTGCAAGTGCTGTTATTGTGAACTGGAAATGTCTAGGAGCAACAACACACACTCACCCCTTGATGTGTGACTGAGTCAACAGTTGTAGCTGTTTGAGAAGGCATACAAAACTTGAGCAGGAAGAGGAAGATTTGATTAACTAGTCGTAGGTAACGGAGCTCAGGTGCACCCCCTTTCCCCCAACACACACACACACACACACACACACACACACACACACACACACACACACACACACACACACACACACACACACACACACACACACACACACACACACACACACACACACACACGCTGGTCCCCTGGTGTGACCCTTCTTCCCAATCACCTCAGTCAGACCATTTGATTATCTCTCTGCCACCACAGTGTTAATGACTGTTAAGAGGATTTACTGTCAAGAGGCACAGTGACTACCTGTTAAGAGGATTTACTGTCAAGAGGCACAGTGACTACCTGTTAAGAGGATTTACTGTCAAGAGGCACAGTGACTACCTGTTAAGAGGATTTACTGTCAAGAGGCACAGTGACTACCTGTTAAGAGGATTTACTGTCAAGACGCACAGTGACTACCTGTTAAGAGGATTTACTGTCAAGAGGCACAGTGACTACCTGTTAAGAAGATTTACTGTCAAGAGGCACAGTGACTACCTGTTAAGAGGATTTACTGTCAAGAGGCACAGTGACTACCTGTTAAGAGGATTTACTGTCAAGACGCACAGTGACTACCTGTTAAGAGGATTTACTGTCAAGACGCACAGTGACTACCTGTTAAGAGGATTTACTGTCAAGACGCACAGTGACTACCTGTTAAGAGGATTTACTGTCAAGACGCACAGTGACTACCTGTTAAGAGGATTTACTGTCAAGACGCACAGTGACTACCTGTTAAGAGGATTTACTGTCAAGAGGCACAGTGACTACCTGTTAAGAAGATTTACTGTCAAGAGGCACAGTGACTACCTGTTACGAGGATTTACTGTCAAGAGGCACAGTGACTACCTGTTAAGAGGATTTACTGTCAAGAGGCACAGTGACTACCGGTTAAGAGGATTTACTGTCAAGACGCACAGTGACTACCTGTTAAGAAGATTTACTGTCAAGAGGCACAGTGACTACCTGTTAAGAGGATTTACTGTCAAGAGGCACAGTGACTACCTGTTAAGAAGATTTACTGTCAAGAGGCACAGTGACTACCTGTTAAGAGGATTTACTGTCAAGAGGCACAGTGACTACCGGTTAAGAGGATTTACTGTCAAGACGCACAGTGACTACCTGTTAAGAAGATTTACTGTCAAGAGGCACAGTGACTACCTGTTAAGAAGATTTACTGTCAAGAGGCACAGTGACTACCTGTTAAGAATATTTACTGTCAAGAGGCACAGTGACTACCGGTTAAGAAGATTTACTGTCAAGAGGCACAGTGACTACCTGTTAAGAGGATTTACTGTCAAGAGGCACAGTGACTACCTGTTAAGAAGATTTACTGTCAAGAGGCACAGTGACTACCTGTTAAGAGGATTTACTGTCAAGAGGCACAGTGACTATCTGTTAAGAGGATTTACTGTCAAGAGGCACAGTGACTACCTGTTAAGAAGATTTACTGTCAAGAGGCACAGTGACTACCTGTTAAGAGGATTTACTGTCAAGAGGCACAGTGACTACCTGTTAAGAGGATTTACTGTCAAGAGGCACGGTGACTACCTGTTAAGAGGCTTTACTGTCAAGAGGCACAGTGACTACCTGTTAAGAGGATTTACTGTCAAGAGGCACAGTTACTTGACTACCTGTTAAGAGGATTTACTGTCAAGAGGCACAGTGACTTGACTACCTGTTAAGAGGCTTTACTGTCAAGAGGCACAGTGACTACCTGTTAAGAGGATTTACTGTCAAGAGGCACAGTGACTTGACTACCTGTTAAGAGGATTTACTGTCAAGAGGCACAGTGACTACCTGTTAAGAGGATTTACTGTCAAGAGGCACAGTGACTACCTGTTAAGAAGATTTACTGTCAAGACGCACAGTGACTACCTGTTAAGAGGGTTTACTGTCAAGAGGCACAGTGACTACCTGTTAAGAAGATTTACTGTCAAGAGTCACAGTGACTACCTGTTAAGAGTATTTACTGTCAAGAGGCACAGTGACTACCTGTTAAGAGGATTTACTGTCAAGACGCACAGTGACTACCTGTTAAGAGGAATTACTGTCAAGACGCACAGTGACTACCTGTTAAGAAGATTTACTGTCAAGAGGCACAGTGACTACCTGTTAAGAGGATTTACTGTCAAGAGGCACAGTGACTACCTGTTAAGAAGATTTACTGTCAAGACGCACAGTGACTACCTGTTAAGAGGATTTACTGTCAAGACGCACAGTGACTACCTGTTAAGAGGATTTACTGTCAAGACGCACAGTGACTACCTGTTAAGAGGATTTACTGTCAAGACGCACAGTGACTACCTGTTAAGAGGATTTACTGTCAAGACGCACAGTGACTACCTGTTAAGAGGATTTACTGTCAAGACGCACAGTGACTACCTGTTAAGAGGATTTACTGTCAAGACGCACAGTGACTACCTGTTAAGAGGATTTACTGTCAAGACGCACAGTGACTACCTGTTAAGAAGATTTACTGTCAAGACGCACAGTGACTACCTGTTAAGAGGATTTACTGTCAAGACGCACAGTGACTACCTGTTAAGAGGATTTACTGTCAAGACGCACAGTGACTACCTGTTAAGAGGATTTACTGTCAAGAGGCACAGTGACTACCTGTTAAGAAGATTTACTGTCAAGAGGCACAGTGACTACCTGTTAAGAGGATTTACTGTCAAGAGGCACAGTGACTACCTGTTAAGAAGATTTACTGTCAAGAGGCACAGTGACTACCTGTTAAGAGGATTTACTGTCAAGAGGCACAGTGACTACCTGTTAAGAGGATTTACTGTCAAGAGGCACAGTGACTACCTGTTAAGAGGATTTACTGTCAAGAGGCACAGTGACTACCTGTTAAGAAGATTTACTGTCAAGAGGCACAGTGACTACCTGTTAAGAGGATTTACTGTCAAGAGGCACAGTGACTACCTGTTAAGAAGATTTACTGTCAAGAGGCACAGTGACTACCTGTTAAGAGGATTTACTGTCAAGAGGCACAGTGACTACCTGTTAAGAGGATTTACTGTCAAGAGGCACAGTGACTACCGGTTAAGAGGATTTACTGTCAAGACGCACAGTGACTACCTGTTAAGAAGATTTACTGTCAAGAGGCACAGTGACTACCTGTTTAGAAGATGTACTGTCAAGAGGCACAGTGACTACCTGTTAAGAATATTTACTGTCAAGAGGCACAGTGACTACCGGTTAAGAAGATTTACTGTCAAGAGGCACAGTGACTACCTGTTAAGAGGATTTACTGTCAAGAGGCACAGTGACTACCTGTTAAGAAGATTTACTGTCAAGAGGCACAGTGACTACCTGTTAAGAGGATTTACTGTCAAGAGGCACAGTGACTACCTGTTAAGAGGATTTACTGTCAAGAGGCACAGTGACTACCTGTTAAGAGGATTTACTGTCAAGAGGCACAGTGACTACCTGTTAAGAGGATTTACTGTCAAGAGGCACAGTGACTACCTGTTAAGAAGATTTACTGTCAAGAGGCACAGTGACTACCTGTTAAGAGGATTTACTGTCAAGAGGCACAGTGACTACCTGTTAAGAGGATTTACTGTCAAGAGGCACAGTGACTACCTGTTAAGAGGATTTACTGTCAAGAGGCACAGTTACTTGACTACCTGTTAAGAGGATTTACTGTCAAGAGGCACAGTGACTTGACTACCTGTTAAGAGGCCTTACTGTCAAGAGGCACAGTGACTACCTGTTAAGAGGATTTACTGTCAAGAGGCACAGTGACTTGACTACCTGTTAAGAGGATTTACTGTCAAGAGGCACAGTGACTACCTGTTAAGAGGATTTACTGTCAAGAGGCACAGTGACTACCGGTTAAGAGAATTTACTGTCAAGAGGCACAGTGACTACCTGTTAAGAGGATTTACTGTCAAGAGGCACAGTGACTACCGGTTAAGAGGATTTACTGTCAAGACGCACAGTGACTACCTGTTAAGAAGATTTACTGTCAAGAGGCACAGTGACTACCTGTTAAGAGGATTTACTGTCAAGAGGCACAGTGACTACCGGTTAAGAGGATTTACTGTCAAGACGCACAGTGACTACCTGTTAAGAAGATTTACTGTCAAGAGGCACAGTGACTACCTGTTAAGAAGATTTACTGTCAAGAGGCACAGTGACTACCTGTTAAGAATATTTACTGTCAAGAGGCACAGTGACTACCGGTTAAGAAGATTTACTGTCAAGAGGCACAGTGACTACCTGTTAAGAGGATTTACTGTCAAGAGGCACAGTGACTACCTGTTAAGAAGATTTACTGTCAAGAGGCACAGTGACTACCTGTTAAGAGGATTTACTGTCAAGAGGCACAGTGACTACCTGTTAAGAGGATTTACTGTCAAGAGGCACAGTGACTACCTGTTAAGAGGATTTACTGTCAAGAGGCACAGTGACTACCTGTTAAGAGGATTTACTGTCAAGAGGCACAGTGACTACCTGTTAAGAGGATTTACTGTCAAGAGGCACAGTGACTACCTGTTAAGAGGATTTACTGTCAAGAGGCACAGTGACTACCTGTTAAGAGGATTTACTGTCAAGAGGCACAGTTACTTGACTACCTGTTAAGAGGATTTACTGTCAAGAGGCACAGTGACTTGACTACCTGTTAAGAGGCTTTACTGTCAAGAGGCACAGTGACTACCTGTTAAGAGGATTTACTGTCAAGAGGCACAGTGACTTGACTACCTGTTAAGAGGATTTACTGTCAAGAGGCACAGTGACTACCTGTTAAGAGGATTTACTGTCAAGAGGCACAGTGACTACCTGTTAAGAAGATTTACTGTCAAGACGCACAGTGACTACCTGTTAAGAGGATTTACTGTCAAGAGGCACAGTGACTACCTGTTAAGAAGATTTACTGTCAAGAGTCACAGTGACTACCTGTTAAGAGTATTTACTGTCAAGAGGCACAGTGACTACCTGTTAAGAGGATTTACTGTCAAGACGCACAGTGACTACCTGTTAAGAGGATTTACTGTCAAGAGGCACAGTGACTACCTGTTAAGAAGATTTACTGTCAAGAGGCACAGTGACTACCTGTTAAGAGGATTTACTGTCAAGAGGCACAGTGACTACCTGTTAAGAAGATTTACTGTCAAGACGCACAGTGACTACCTGTTAAGAGGATTTACTGTCAAGACGCACAGTGACTACCTGTTAAGAGGATTTACTGTCAAGACGCACAGTGACTACCTGTTAAGAGGATTTACTGTCAAGACGCACAGTGACTACCTGTTAAGAGGATTTACTGTCAAGACGCACAGTGACTACCTGTTAAGAGGATTTACTGTCAAGACGCACAGTGACTACCTGTTAAGAGGATTTACTGTCAAGACGCACAGTGACTACCTGTTAAGAGGATTTACTGTCAAGACGCACAGTGACTACCTGTTAAGAAGATTTACTGTCAAGACGCACAGTGACTACCTGTTAAGAGGATTTACTGTCAAGACGCACAGTGACTACCTGTTAAGAGGATTTACTGTCAAGACGCACAGTGACTACCTGTTAAGAGGATTTACTGTCAAAAGGCACAGTGACTACCTGTTAAGAAGATTTACTGTCAAGAGGCACAGTGACTACCTGTTAAGAGGATTTACTGTCAAGAGGCACAGTGACTACCTGTTAAGAAGATTTACTGTCAAGAGGCACAGTGACTACCTGTTAAGAGGATTTACTGTCAAGAGGCACAGTGACTACCTGTTAAGAGGATTTACTGTCAAGAGGCACAGTGACTACCTGTTAAGAGGATTTACTGTCAAGACGCACAGTGACTACCTGTTAAGAGGATTTACTGTCAAGAGGCACAGTGACTACCTGTTAAGAGGATTTACTGTCAAGAGGCACAGTGACTACCTGTTAAGAAGATTTACTGTCAAGAGGCACAGTGACTACCTGTTAAGAGGATTTACTGTCAAGAGGCACAGTGACTACCTGTTAAGAGGATTTACTGTCAAGAGGCACAGTGACTACCGGTTAAGAGGATTTACTGTCAAGACGCACAGTGACTACCTGTTAAGAAGATTTACTGTCAAGAGGCACAGTGACTACCTGTTAAGAAGATTTACTGTCAAGAGGCACAGTGACTACCTGTTAAGAATATTTACTGTCAAGAGGCACAGTGACTACCGGTTAAGAAGATTTACTGTCAAGAGGCACAGTGACTACCTGTTAAGAGGATTTACTGTCAAGAGGCACAGTGACTACCTGTTAAGAAGATTTACTGTCAAGAGGCACAGTGACTACCTGTTAAGAGGATTTACTGTCAAGAGGCACAGTGACTATCTGTTAAGAGGATTTACTGTCAAGAGGCACAGTGACTACCTGTTAAGAGGATTTACTGTCAAGAGGCACAGTGACTACCTGTTAAGAAGATTTACTGTCAAGAGGCACAGTGACTACCTGTTAAGAGGATTTACTGTCAAGAGGCACGGTGACTACCTGTTAAGAGGCTTTACTGTCAAGAGGCACAGTGACTACCTGTTAAGAGGATTTACTGTCAAGAGGCACAGTTACTTGACTACCTGTTAAGAGGATTTACTGTCAAGAGGCACAGTGACTTGACTACCTGTTAAGAGGCTTTACTGTCAAGAGGCACAGTGACTACCTGTTAAGAGGATTTACTGTCAAGAGGCACAGTGACTTGACTACCTGTTAAGAGGATTTACTGTCAAGAGGCACAGTGACTACCTGTTAAGAGGATTTACTGTCAAGAGGCACAGTGACTACCTGTTAAGAGGATTTACTGTCAAGAGGCACAGTGACTACCGGTTAAGAGGATTTACTGTCAAGAGGCACAGTGACTACCTGTTAAGAGGATTTACTGTCAAGAGGCACAGTGACTACCGGTTAAGAGGATTTACTGTCAAGACGCACAGTGACTACCTGTTAAGAAGATTTACTGTCAAGAGGCACAGTGACTACCTGTTAAGAGGATTTACTGTCAAGAGGCACAGTGACTACCTGTTAAGAGGATTTACTGTCAAGAGGCACAGTGACTACCTGTTAAGAAGATTTACTGTCAAGAGGCACAGTGACTACCTGTTAAGAGGATTTACTGTCAAGAGGCACAGTGACTACCTGTTAAGAAGATTTACTGTCAAGAGGCACAGTGACTACCTGTTAAGAGGATTTACTGTCAAGAGGCACAGTGACTACCTGTTAAGAGGATTTACTGTCAAGAGGCACAGTGACTACCTGTTAAGAGGATTTACTGTCAAGAGGCACAGTGACTACCTGTTAAGAAGATTTACTGTCAAGAGGCACAGTGACTACCTGTTAAGAGGATTTACTGTCAAGAGGCACGGTGACTACCTGTTAAGAGGCTTTACTGTCAAGAGGCACAGTGACTACCTGTTAAGAGGATTTACTGTCAAGAGGCACAGTTACTTGACTACCTGTTAAGAGGATTTACTGTCAAGAGGCACAGTGACTTGACTACCTGTTAAGAGGCTTTACTGTCAAGAGGCACAGTGACTACCTGTTAAGAGGATTTACTGTCAAGAGGCACAGTGACTTGACTACCTGTTAAGAGGATTTACTGTCAAGAGGCACAGTGACTACCTGTTAAGAGGATTTACTGTCAAGAGGCACAGTGACTACCTGTTAAGAGGATTTACTGTCAAGACGCACAGTGACTACCTGTTAAGAGGATTTACTGTCAAGAGGCACAGTGACTACCGGTTAAGAGGATTTACTGTCAAGACGCACAGTGACTACCTGTTAAGAAGATTTACTGTCAAGAGGCACAGTGACTACCTGTTAAGAGGATTTACTGTCAAGAGGCACAGTGACTACCTGTTAAGAGGATTTACTGTCAAGAGGCACAGTGACTACCTGTTAAGAGGATTTACTGTCAAGAGGCACAGTGACTACCTGTTAAGAAGATTTACTGTCAAGAGGCACAGTGACTACCTGTTAAGAGGATTTACTGTCAAGAGGCACAGTGACTACCTGTTAAGAGGATTTACTGTCAAGAGGCACAGTGACTACCTGTTAAGAGGATTTACTGTCAAGAGGCACAGTGACTACCTGTTAAGAGGATTTACTGTCAAGAGGCACAGTGACTACCTGTTAAGAGGATTTACTGTCAAGACGCACAGTGACTACCTGTTAAGAGGATTTACTGTCAAGAGGCACAGTGACTACCTGTTAAGAGGATTTACTGTCAAGAGGCACAGTGACTACCTGTTAAGAAGATTTACTGTCAAGAGGCACAGTGACTACCTGTTTAAGCACACACTCAATACATCACATTACACTTGGAGAGAGAGGATGTGAAGAGACAGAAACAGCGGGATAGAAAGACAGAAAGTACAATAGTTACACTGTAACTGGAAATGATGGAGAGAGATGTCCTGTGTGGCTCAGAAAGGATAGAGAGATGGAATGATAGAGAGATGTCCTGTGTGGCTCAGAAAGGATAGAGAGATGGAATGATAGAGATGTCCTGTGTGGCTCAGAAAGGATATACAGATGTCCTGTGTGGCTCAGAAAGGATAGACAGATGTCCTGTGTGGCTCAGAAAGGATAGAGAGATGGAATGATAGACAGATATCCTGTGTGGCTCAGAAAGGATAGAGAGATGGAATGATAGACAGATATCCTGTGTGGCTCAGAAAGGATAGACAGATGTCCTGTGTGGCTCAGAAAGGATAGAGAGATGGAATGATAGACAGATGTCCTGTGTGGCTCAGAAAGGATAGACAGATGTCCTGTGTGGCTCAGAAAGGATAGAGAGATGTCCTGTGTGGCTCAGAAAGGATAGAGAGATGTCCTGTGTGGCTCAGAAAGGATAGAGAGATGGAATGATAGACAGATATCCTGTGTGGCTCAGAAAGGATAGAGAGATGGAATGATAGACAGATATCCTGTGTGGCTCAGAAAGGATATACAGATGTCCTGTGTGGCTCAGAAAGGATAGACAGATGTCCTGTGTGGCTCAGAAAGGATAGAGAGATGGAATGATAGACAGATATCCTGTGTGGCTCAGAAAGGATAGAGAGATGGAATGATAGACAGATATCCTGTGTGGCTCAGAAAGGATAGACAGATGTCCTGTGTGGCTCAGAAAGGATAGAGAGATGGAATGATAGACAGATGTCCTGTGTGGCTCAGAAAGGATAGACAGATGTCCTGTGTGGCTCAGAAAGGATAGAGAGATGGAATGATAGACAGATATCCTGTGTGGCTCAGAAAGGATAGAGAGATGGAATGATAGACAGATATCCTGTGTGGCTCAGAAAGGATAGACAGATGTCCTGTGTGGCTCAGAAAGGATAGAGATGGAATGATAGACAGATGTCCTGTGTGGCTCAGAAAGGATAGAGAGATGGAATGATAGACAGATATCCTGTGTGGCTCAGAAAGGATAGAGAGATAGAATGATAGACAGATGTCCTGTGTGGCTCAGAAAGGATAGACAGATGTCCTGTGTGGCTCAGAAAGGATAGAGAGATGGAATGATAGACAGATATCCTGTGTGGCTCAGAAAGGATAGAGAGATGGAATGATAGACAGATATCCTGTGTGGCTCAGAAAGGATAGAGATGGAATGATAGACAGATATCCTGTGTGGCTCAGAAAGGATAGAGAGATGGAATGATAGACAGATGTCCTGTGTGGCTCAGAAAGGATAGACAGATGTCCTGTGTGGCTCAGAAAGGATAGAGAGATGGAATGATAGACAGATATCCTGTGTGGCTCAGAAAGGATAGAGAGATGGAATGATAGACAGATATCCTGTGTGGCTCAGAAAGGATAGAGAGATGGAATGATAGAGAGATATCCTGTGTGGCTCAGAAAGGATAGAGAGATATCCTGTGTGGCTCAGAAAGGAAAGAGAGATGGAATGATAGACAGATATCCTGTGTGGCTCAGAAAGGATAGAGAGATGTCCTGTGTGGCTCAGAAAGGATAGAGAGATGGAATGATAGACAGATGTCCTGTGTGGCTCAGAAAGGATAGAGAGATGGAATGATAGAGATATCCTGTGTGGCTCAGAAAGGATAGAGAGATATCCTGTGTGGCTCAGAAAGGATAGAGAGATGGAATGATAGACAGATATCCTGTGTGGCTCAGAAAGGATCGAGAGATGGAATGATAGACAGATGTCCTGTGTGGCTCAGAAAGGATAGAGAGATGGAATGATAGACAGATATCATGTGTGGCTCAGAAAGGATAGAGAGATGGAATGATAGACAGATGTCCTGTGTGGCTCAGAAAGGATAGAGAGATGGAATGATAGACAGATATCCTGTGTGGCTCAGAAAGGATAGAGAGATGTCCTGTGTGGCTCAGAAAGGATAGAGAGATGGAATGATAGACAGATATCCTGTGTGGCTCAGAAAGGATAGAGAGATGTCCTGTGTGGCTCAGAAAGGATAGAGAGATGGAATGATAGACAGATATCCTGTGTGGCTCAGAAAGGATAGAGAGATGGAATGATAGACAGATATCCTGTGTGGCTCAGAAAGGATAGAGAGATGGAATGATAGACAGATATCATGTGTGGCTCAGAAAGGATCGAGAGATGGAATGATAGAGATGTCCTGTGTGGCTCAGAAAGGATAGAGAGATGGAATGATAGACAGATGTCCTGTGTGGCTCAGAAAGGATAGAGAGATGGAATGATAGACAGATATCATGTGTGGCTCAGAAAGGATAGAGAGATGGAATGATAGACAGATGTCCTGTGTGGCTCAGAAAGGATAGAGAGATGGAATGATAGACAGATATCCTGTGTGGCTCAGAAAGGATAGAGAGATGTCCTGTGTGGCTCAGAAAGGATAGAGAGATGGAATGATAGACAGATATCCTGTGTGGCTCAGAAAGGATAGAGAGATGTCCTGTGTGGCTCAGAAAGGATAGAGAGATGGAATGATAGACAGATATCCTGTGTGGCTCAGAAAGGATAGAGAGATGGAATGATAGACAGATATCCTGTGTGGCTCAGAAAGGATAGAGAGATGGAATGATAGACAGATATCATGTGTGGCTCAGAAAGGATCGAGAGATGGAATGATAGAGATGTCCTGTGTGGCTCAGAAAGGATAGAGAGATGGAATGATAGACAGATATCCTGTGTGGCTCAGAAAGGATCGAGAGATGGAATGATAGACAGATGTCCTGTGTGGCTCAGAAAGGATAGAGAGATGGAATGATAGACAGATATCATGTGTGGCTCAGAAAGGATAGAGAGATGGAATGATAGACAGATATCCTGTGTGGCTCAGAAAGGATAGACAGATGTCCTGTGTGGCTCAGAAAGGATAGAGAGATGGAATGATAGACAGATGTCCTGTGTGGCTCAGAAAGAATAGAGAGATGGAATGATAGAGAGATATGTCCTGTGTGGCTCAGAAAGGATAGAGAGATGGAATGATAGAGAGATCCTGTGTGGCTCAGAAAGGATAGAGAGATGGAATGATAGACAGATGTCCTGTGTGGCTCAGAAAGGATAGAGAGATGAAATGATAGACAGATGTCCTGTGTGGCTCAGAAAGGATAGAGAGATGGAATGATAGACAGATGTCCTGTGTGGCTCAGAAAGGATAGAGAGATGGAATGATAGACAGATATCCTGTGTGGCTCAGAAAGAATAGAGAGATGGAATGATAGACAGATATCCTGTGTGGCTCAGAAAGGATAGAGAGATGTCCTGTGTGGCTCAGAAAGGATAGAGAGATGTCCTGTGTGGCTCAGAAAGGATAGAGAGATGTCCTGTGTGGCTCAGAAAGGATAGAGAGATGTCCTGTGTGGCTCAGAAAGGATAGAGAGATGGAATGATAGACAGATATCCTGTGTGGCTCAGAAAGGATAGAGAGATGGAATGATAGACAGATATCCTGTGTGGCTCAGAAAGGATAGAGAGATGTCCTGTGTGGCTCAGAAAGGATAGAGAGATGTCATGTGTGGCTCAGAAAGGATAGAGAGATGGAATGATAGACAGATATCCTGTGTGGCTCAGAAAGGATAGAGAGATGGAATGATAGAGAGATATCCTGTGTGGCTCAGAAAGGATAGAGAGATGGAATGATAGAAAGATATCCTGTGTGGCTCAGAAAGGATAGAGAGATGGAATGATAGACAGATATCCTGTGTGGCTCAGAAAGGATAGAGAGATGTCCTGTGTGGCTCAGAAAGGATAGAGAGATGGAATGATAGACAGATGTCCTGTGTGGCTCAGAAAGGATAGAGAGATATCCTGTGTGGCTCAGAAAGGATAGAGAGATGGAATGATAGATAGATATCCTGTGTGGCTCAGAAAGGATAGAGAGATATCCTGTGTGGCTCAGAAAGGATAGAGAGATGGAATGATAGACAGATATCCTGTGTGGCTCAGAAAGGATAGAGAGATGGAATGATAGACAGATGTCCTGTGTGGCTCAGAAAGGATAGAGAGATGGAATGATAGACAGATATCCTGTGTGGCTCAGAAAGGATAGAGAGATATCCTGTGTGGCTCAGAAAGGATAGAGAGATGGAATGATAGACAGATATCCTGTGTGGCTCAGAAAGGATAGAGAGATGTCCTGTGTGGCTCAGAAAGGATAGAGAGATGGAATGATAGAGAGATATCCTGTGTGGCTCAGAAAGGATAGAGAGATATCCTGTGTGGCTCAGAAAGGATAGAGAGATAGAATGATAGACAGATATCCTGTGTGGCCAGAAAGGATAGAGATGGAATGATAGACAGATATCCTGTGTGGCTCAGAAAGGATAGAGAGATGGAATGATAGAGATATCCTGTGTGGCTCAGAAAGGATAGAGAGATGTCCTGTGTGGCTCAGAAAGGATAGAGAGATGGAATGATAGACAGATATCCTGTGTGGCTCAGAAAGGATAGAGAGATGTCCTGTGTGGCTCAGAAAGGATAGAGATGGAATGATAGACAGATATCCTGTGTGGCTCAGAAAGGATAGAGAGATGGAATGATAGACAGATATCCTGTGTGGCTCAGAAAGGATAGAGATGGAATGATAGACAGATATCATGTGTGGCTCAGAAAGGATCGAGAGATGGAATGATAGAGATGTCCTGTGTGGCTCAGAAAGGATAGAGAGATGGAATGATAGACAGATATCCTGTGTGGCTCAGAAGGGATAGAGAGATGGAATGATAGACAGATGTCCTGTGTGGCTCAGAATGGATAGAGAGAAGGTATGATAGACAGATATCATGTGTGGCTCAGAAAGGATAGAGATGGAATGATAGACAGATATCCTGTGTGGCTCAGAAAGGATAGACAGATGTCCTGTGTGGCTCAGAAAGGATAGAGAGATGGAATGATAGACAGATGTCCTGTGTGGCTCAGAAAGGATAGAGAGATGGAATGATAGAGAGATGTCCTGTGTGGCTCAGAAAGGATAGAGAGATGGAATGATAGAGAGATCCTGTGTGGCTCAGAAAGGATAGAGAGATGGAATGATAGACAGATATCCTGTGTGGCTCAGAAAGGATAGAGAGATGGAATGATAGACAGATATCCTGTGTGGCTCAGAAAGGATATAGAGATGGAATGATAGACAGATGTCCTGTGTGGCTCAGAAAGGATAGAGAGATGGAATGATAGACAGATATCCTGTGTGGCTCAGAAAGGATAGAGAGATGGAATGATAGACAGATATCCTGTGTGGCTCAGAAAGGATAGAGAGATGTCCTGTGTGGCTCAGAAAGGATAGAGAGATGTCCTGTGTGGCTCAGAAAGGATAGAGAGATGTCCTGTGTGGCTCAGAAAGGATAGAGAGATGTCCTGTGTGGCTCAGAAAGGATAGAGAGATGGAATGATAGACAGATATCCTGTGTGGCTCAGAAAGGATAGAGAGATGGAATGATAGACAGATATCCTGTGTGGCTCAGAAAGGATAGAGAGATGTCCTGTGTGGCTCAGAAAGGATAGAGAGATGTCATGTGTGGCTCAGAAAGGATAGAGAGATGGAATGATAGACAGATATCCTGTGTGGCTCAGAAAGGATAGAGAGATGGAATGATAGAGAGATATCCTGTGTGGCTCAGAAAGGATAGAGAGATGGAATGATAGAAAGATATCCTGTGTGGCTCAGAAAGGATAGAGAGATGGAATGATAGACAGATATCCTGTGTGGCTCAGAAAGGATAGAGAGATGTCCTGTGTGGCTCAGAAAGGATAGAGAGATGGAATGATAGACAGATGTCCTGTGTGGCTCAGAAAGGATAGAGAGATATCCTGTGTGGCTCAGAAAGGATAGAGAGATGGAATGATAGATAGATATCCTGTGTGGCTCAGAAAGGATAGAGAGATATCCTGTGTGGCTCAGAAAGGATAGAGAGATGGAATGATAGACAGATATCCTGTGTGGCTCAGAAAGGATAGAGAGATGGAATGATAGACAGATGTCCTGTGTGGCTCAGAAAGGATAGAGAGATGGAATGATAGACAGATATCCTGTGTGGCTCAGAAAGGATAGAGAGATATCCTGTGTGGCTCAGAAAGGATAGAGAGATGGAATGATAGACAGATATCCTGTGTGGCTCAGAAAGGATAGAGAGATGTCCTGTGTGGCTCAGAAAGGATAGAGAGATGGAATGATAGAGAGATATCCTGTGTGGCTCAGAAAGGATAGAGAGATATCCTGTGTGGCTCAGAAAGGATAGAGAGATAGAATGATAGACAGATATCCTGTGTGGCTCAGAAAGGATAGAGAGATGGAATGATAGACAGATATCCTGTGTGGCTCAGAAAGGATAGAGAGATGGAATGATAGAGATATCCTGTGTGGCTCAGAAAGGATAGAGAGATGGAATGATAGAGATGTCCTGTGTGGCTCAGAAAGGATAGAGAGATGGAATGATAGACAGATATCCTGTGTGGCTCAGAAAGGATAGAGAGATGTCCTGTGTGGCTCAGAAAGGATAGAGAGATGGAATGATAGACAGATGTCCTGTGTGGCTCAGAAAGGATAGAGAGATATCCTGTGTGGCTCAGAAAGGATAGAGAGATGGAATGATAGATAGATATCCTGTGTGGCTCAGAAAGGATAGAGAGATATCCTGTGTGGCTCAGAAAGGATAGAGAGATGGAATGATAGACAGATATCCTGTGTGGCTCAGAAAGGATAGAGAGATGGAATGATAGACAGATGTCCTGTGTGGCTCAGAAAGGATAGAGAGATGGAATGATAGACAGATATCCTGTGTGGCTCAGAAAGGATAGAGAGATAGAGATATCCTGTGTGGCTCAGAAAGGATAGAGAGATGGAATGATAGACAGATATCCTGTGTGGCTCAGAAAGGATAGAGAGATGTCCTGTGTGGCTCAGAAAGGATAGAGAGATGGAATGATAGAGAGATATCCTGTGTGGCTCAGAAAGGATAGAGAGATATCCTGTGTGGCTCAGAAAGGATAGAGAGATAGAATGATAGACAGATGTCCTGTGTGGCTCAGAAAGGATAGAGAGATGGAATGATAGACAGATGTCCTGTGTGGCTCAGAAAGGATAGAGAGATGGAATGATAGAGATATCCTGTGTGGCTCAGAAAGGATAGAGAGATGGAATGATAGAGATATCCTGTGTGGCTCAGAAAGGATAGAGAGATGGAATGATAGACAGATATCCTGTGTGGCTCAGAAAGGATAGAGAGATGGAATGATAGACAGATGTCCTGTGTGGCTCAGAAAGGATAGAGAGATGGAATGATAGAGAGAGATATCCTGTGTGGCTCAGAAAGGATAGAGAGATGGAATGATAGACAGATATCCTGTGTGGCTCAGAAAGGATAGAGAGATGGAATGATAGAGAGATATCCTGTGTGGCTCAGAAAGGATAGAGAGATGGAATGATAGAGAGAGATATCCTGTGTGGCTCAGAAAGGATAGAGAGATGGAATGATAGAGAGATATCCTGTGTGGCTCAGAAAGGATAGAGAGATGGAATGATAGAGAGAGATATCCTGTGTGGCTCAGAAAGGATAGAGAGATGGAATGATAGACAGATATCCTGTGTGGCTCAGAAAGGATAGAGAGATGGAATGATAGACAGATATCCTGTGTGGCTCAGAAAGGATAGAGAGATGGAATGATAGACAGATATCCTGTGTGGCTCAGAAAGGATAGAGAGATGGAATGATAGAGATATCCTGTGTGGCTCAGAAAGGATAGAGAGATGGAATGATAGAGATATCCTGTGTGGCTCAGAAAGGATAGAGAGATGGAATGATAGAGATGTCCTGTGTGGCTCAGAAAGGATAGAGAGATGGAATGATAGACAGATATCCTGTGTGGCTCAGAAAGGATAGAGAGATGGAATGATAGACAGATATCCTGTGTGGCTCAGAAAGGATAGAGAGATGGAATGATAGAGAGAGATATCCTGTGTGGCTCAGAAAGGATAGAGAGATGGAATGATAGACAGATGTCCTGTGTGGCTCAGAAATGATAGAGAGATGGAATGATAGACAGATATCCTGTGTTGCTCAGAAAGGATAGAGAGATGGAATGATAGAGAGAGAGATCCTGTGTGGCTCAGAAAGGATAGAGAGATGGAATGATAGAGATATCCTGTGTGGCTCAGAAAGGATAGAGAGATGGAATGATAGAGATATCCTGTGTGGCTCAGAAAGGATAGAGAGATGGAATGATAGAGATGTCCTGTGTGGCTCAGAAAGGATAGAGAGATGGAATGATAGACAGATGTCCTGTGTGGCTCAGAAAGGATAGAGAGATGGAATGATAGACAGATATCCTGTGTGGCTCAGAAAGGATAGAGAGATGGAATGATAGAGAGAGATATCCTGTGTGGCTCAGAAAGGATAGAGAGATGGAATGATAGACAGATGTCCTGTGTGGCTCAGAAATGATAGAGAGATGGAATGATAGAGACAGATATCCTGTGTGGCTCAGAAAGGATAGAGAGATGGAATGATAGACAGATATCCTGTGTTTCTCAGAAAGGATAGAGAGATGGAATGATAGAGAGAGAGATCCTGTGTGGCTCAGAAAGGATAGAGAGATGGAATGATAGACAGATATCCTGTGTGGCTCAGAAAGGATAGAGAGATGGAATGATAGAGAGAGATATCCTGTGTGGCTCAGAAAGGATAGAGAGATGGAATGATAGAGAAATATGTGACTCAGTTGGTAGAGCATGGCGCTTGCAATGCCAGGGTTATGAGCTCGTTTCCCGTGGGGGACCACATGTCTCTGGATAAGAGAGTCTGTTAAATGACTCACTACTGCCAGTCTCCCTGGATAAGAGAGTCTGCTAAATGACTCACTACTGTAAGTGACTCTGGATAAGAGAGTCTGCTAAATGACTCACTACTGTAAGTCTCTCTGGATAAGAGAGTCTGTTCAATGACTTAAATGTAGATACTGTGATTTACTCACATAGACAGGGGTCAGACTGTGTGCTGTCAGGATAGATAGATAGATAGATAGATAGATAGATAGATAGATAGATAGATAGATAGATAGATAGATAGATAGATAGATAGATAGATAGATAGATAGATAGATAGATAGATAGATAGATAGATAGATAGATAGATAGATAGATAGATAGATAGATAGATAGATAATATAGTATTTATATTTATATTTAGATAGATAGATAGATAGATAGATAGATAGATAGATAGATAGATAGATAGATAGATAGATAGATAGATAGATAGATAGATAGATAGATAGATAGATAGATAGATAGATAGATAGATAGATAGATAGATAGACAGATAGATAGACAGATAGATAGATAGATAGATAGACAGATAGATAGATAGATAGACAGATAGATAGATAGATAGATAGATAGATAGATAGATAGATAGATAGATAGATAGATAGATAGATAGATAGATAGATAGATAGATAGATAGATAGATAGATAGATAGATAGATAGATAGATAGATAGATAGATAGATAGATGAGGTACTCACGTCGACAGAGGTCTGACGGGGAGCTCTCAACAGAGTGGAGAGAGGACACAGATGAGACACTGGAGCTCCGTATGAACCCGAACGCAGCCAGACGTCCAGCTCCAGGGGCTCCAGAGGCTCCAGGGGGGAGACACACAGAGCTGAACCCAGGAGCACGCAGCGCTGACTGGCTGGGGAGCAGAGTCCTGGGGGTCTGGGACGGAGCTGGGGTGGGTGACGGTCTTTGCTGGTCACCTAAAGAGAGTAGAGAAGGGGAAAACGGTCCATCTTGTGGGAAACGAATCACATTTAATCAATCAAGTGTTCTTCAACAACAGCAAGTGGGAAGCTCAACCAAAACTCAGTCAAATCAGTGTTTATATATACTATATTATATAGATACTGGGTTGTCTGTGAGGTTCTCTACAGTAGTGGTTTATATAGATACTGGGTTGTCTGTTAGGTTCTCTACAGTAGTGGTTTATATAGATACTGGGTTGTCTGTTAGGTTCTCTACAGTAGTGGTTTATATAGATACTGGGTTGTCTGTTAGGTTCTCTACAGTAGTGGTTTATATAGATACTGGGTTGTCTGTGAGGTTCTCTACAGTAGTGGTTTATATAGATACTGGGTTGTCTGTTAGGTTCTCTACAGTAGTGGTTTATATAGATAGTTTATATAGATACTGGGTTGTCTGTGAGGTTCTCTACAGTAGTGGTTTATATAGATACTGGGTTGTATGTTAGGTTCTCTACAGTAGTGGTTTATATAGATACTGGGTTGTCTGTGAGGTTCTCTACAGTAGTGGTTTATATAGATACTGGGTTGTCTGTGAGGTTCTCTACAGTAGTGGTTTATATAGATACTGGGTTGTCTGTTAGGTTCTCTACAGTAGTGGTTTATATAGATACTGGGTTGTCTGTGAGGATCTCTACAGTAGTGGTTTATATAGATACTGGGTTGTCTGTGAGGTTCTCTACAGTAGTGGTTTATATAGATACTGGGTTGTCTGTGAGGTTCTCTACAGTAGTGGTTTATATAGATACTGGGTTGTCTGTTAGGTTCTCTACAGTAGTGGTTTATATAGATACTGGGTTGTCTGTGAGGTTCTCTACAGTAGTGGTTTATATAGATACTGGGTTGTCTGTGAGGATCTCTACAGTAGTGGTTTATATAGATACTGGGTTGTCTGTGAGGATATCTACAGTAGTGGTTTATATAGATACTGGGTTGTCTGTGAGGTTCTCTACAGTAGTGGTTTATATAGATACTGGGTTGTCTGTGAGGATCTCTACAGTAGTGGTTTATATAGATACTGGGTTGTCTGTGAGGATCTCTACAGTAGTGGTTTATATAGATACTGGGTTGTCTGTGAGGTTCTCTACAGTAGTGGTTTATATAGATACTGGGTTGTCTGTGAGGTTCTCTACAGTAGTGGTTTATATAGATACTGGGTTGTCTGTTAGGTTCTCTACAGTAGTGGTTTATATAGATACTGGGTTGTCCGTTAGGTTCTCTACAGTAGTGGTTTATATAGATACTGGGTTGTCTGTGAGGTTCTCTACAGTAGTGGTTTATATAGATACTGGGTTGTCTGTTAGGTTCTCTACAGTAGTGGTTTATATAGATACTGGGTTGTCTGTTAGGTTCTCTACAGTAGTGGTTTATATAGATACTGGGTTGTCTGTTAGGTTCTCTACAGTAGTGGTTTATATAGATACTGGGTTGTCTGTGAGGTTCTCTACAGTAGTGGTTTATATAGATACTGGGTTGTCTGTTAGGTTCTCTACAGTAGTGGTTTATATAGATACTGGGTTGTCTGTGAGGTTCTCTACAGTAGTGGTTTATATAGATACTGGGTTGTCTGTTAGGTTCTCTACAGTAGTGGTTTATATAGATACTGGGTTGTCTGTGAGGTTCTCTACAGTAGTGGTTTATATAGATACTGGGTTGTCTGTTAGGTCTCTACAGTAGTGGTTTATATAGATACTGGGTTGTCTGTGAGGTTCTCTACAGTAGTGGTTTATATAGATACTGGGTTGTCCGTTAGGTTCTCTACAGTAGTGATTTATATAGATACTGGGTTGTCTGTGAGGTTCTCTACAGTAGTGGTTTATATAGATACTGGGTTGTCTGTTAGGTTCTCTACAGTAGTGGTTTATATAGATACTGGGTTGTCTGTTAGGTTCTCTACAGTAGTGGTTTATATAGATAGTTTATATAGATACTGGGTTGTCTGTGAGGTTCTCTACAGTAGTGGTTTATATAGATACTGGGTTGTCTGTGAGGTTCTCTACAGTAGTGGTTTATATAGATACTGGGTTGTCTGTGAGGTTCTCTACAGTAGTGGTTTATATAGATAGTTTATATAGATACTGGGTTGTCCGTTAGGTTCTCTACAGTAGTGGTTTATATAGATACTGGGTTGTCTGTGAGGTTCTCTACAGTAGTGGTTTATATAGATACTGGGTTGTATGTTAGGTTCTCTACAGTAGTGGTTTATATAGATACTGGGTTGTCTGTTAGGTTCTCTACAGTAGTGGTTTATATAGATACTGGGTTGTCTGTGAGGTTCTCTACAGTAGTGGTTTATATAGATACTGGGTTGTCTGTGAGGATCTCTACAGTAGTGGTTTATATAGATACTGGGTTGTCTGTGAGGATATCTACAGTAGTGGTTTATATAGATACTGGGTTGTCTGTGAGGTTCTCTACAGTAGTGGTTTATATAGATACTGGGTTGTCTGTGAGGATCTCTACAGTAGTGGTTTATATAGATACTGGGTTGTCTGTGAGGATCTCTACAGTAGTGGTTTATATAGATACTGGGTTGTCTGTGAGGTTCTCTACAGTAGTGGTTTATATAGATACTGGGTTGTCTGTTAGGTTCTCTACAGTAGTGGTTTATATAGATACTGGGTTGTCTGTGAGGTTCTCTACAGTAGTGGTTTATATAGATACTGGGTTGTCTGTGAGGTTCTCTACAGTAGTGGTTTATATAGATACTGGGTTGTCTGTTAGGTTCTCTACAGTAGTGGTTTATATAGATAGTTTATATAGATACTGGGTTGTCCGTTAGGTTCTCTACAGTAGTGGTTTATATAGATACTGGGTTGTCTGTTAGGTTCTCTACAGTAGTGGTTTATATAGATAGTTTATATAGATACTGGGTTGTCCGTTAGGTTCTCTACAGTAGTGGTTTATATAGATACTGGGTTGTCTGTGAGGTTCTCTACAGTAGTGGTTTATATAGATACTGGGTTGTATGTTAGGTTCTCTACAGTAGTGGTTTATATAGATACTGGGTTGTCTGTGAGGTTCTCTACAGTAGTGGTTTATATAGATACTGGGTTGTCTGTGAGGTTCTCTACAGTAGTGGTTTATATAGATACTGGGTTGTCTGTTAGGTTCTCTACAGTAGTGGTTTATATAGATACTGGGTTGTCTGTGAGGATCTCTACAGTAGTGGTTTATATAGATACTGGGTTGTCTGTGAGGTTCTCTACAGTAGTGGTTTATATAGATACTGGGTTGTCTGTGAGGTTCTCTACAGTAGTGGTTTATATAGATACTGGGTTGTCTGTTAGGTTCTCTACAGTAGTGGTTTATATAGATACTGGGTTGTCTGTGAGGTTCTCTACAGTAGTGGTTTATATAGATACTGGGTTGTCTGTGAGGATCTCTACAGTAGTGGTTTATATAGATACTGGGTTGTCTGTGAGGATATCTACAGTAGTGGTTTATATAGATACTGGGTTGTCTGTGAGGTTCTCTACAGTAGTGGTTTATATAGATACTGGGTTGTCTGTGAGGATCTCTACAGTAGTGGTTTATATAGATACTGGGTTGTCTGTGAGGATCTCTACAGTAGTGGTTTATATAGATAGTTTATATAGATACTGGGTTGTCTGTTAGGTTCTCTACAGTAGTGGTTTATATAGATACTGGGTTGTCTGTTAGGTTCTCTACAGTAGTGGTTTATATAGATACTGGGTTGTCTGTGAGGTTCTCTACAGTAGTGGTTTATATAGATACTGGGTTGTCTGTTAGGTTCTCTACAGTAGTGGTTTATATAGATACTGGGTTGTCTGTTAGGTTCTCTACAGTAGTGGTTTACATAGATACTGGGTTGTCTGTTAGGTTCTCTACAGTAGTGGTTTATATAGATACTGGGTTGTCTGTGAGGTTCTCTACAGTAGTGGTTTATATAGATACTGGGTTGTCTGTGAGGTTCTCTACAGTAGTGGTTTATATAGATACTGGGTTGTCTGTTAGGTTCTCTACAGTAGTGGTTTATATAGATACTGGGTTGTCTGTTAGGTTCTCTACAGTAGTGGTTTATATAGATACTGGGTTGTCCGTTAGGTTCTCTACAGTAGTGGTTTATATAGATACTGGGTTGTCTGTTAGGTTCTCTACAGTAGTGGTTTATATAGATACTGGGTTGTCTGTTAGGTTCTCTACAGTAGTGGTTTATATAGATACTGGGTTGTCTGTTAGGTTCTCTACAGTAGTGGTTTATATAGATACTGGGTTGTCTGTGAGGTTCTCTACAGTAGTGGTTTATATAGATACTGGGTTGTCTGTGAGGTTCTCTACAGTAGTGGTTTATATAGATACTGGGTTGTCTGTTAGGTTCTCTACAGTAGTGGTTTATATAGATACTGGGTTGTCTTTGAGGTTCTCTACAGTAGTGGTTTATATAGATACTGGGTTGTCTGTTAGGTTCTCTACAGTAGTGGTTTATATAGATACTGGGTTGTCTGTGAGGTTCTCTACAGTAGTGGTTTATATAGATACTGGGTTGTCTGTTAGGGTCTCTACAGTAGTGGTTTATATAGATACTGGGTTGTCTGTGAGGTTCTCTACAGTAGTGGTTTATATAGATACTGGGTTGTCCGTTAGGTTCTCTACAGTAGTGATTTATATAGATACTGGGTTGTCTGTGAGGTTCTCTACAGTAGTGGTTTATATAGATACTGGGTTGTCTGTTAGGTTCTCTACAGTAGTGGTTTATATAGATACTGGGTTGTCTGTTAGGTTCTCTACAGTAGTGGTTTATATAGATAGTTTATATAGATACTGGGTTGTCTGTGAGGTTCTCTACAGTAGTGGTTTATATAGATACTGGGTTGTCTGTGAGGTTCTCTACAGTAGTGGTTTATATAGATACTGGGTTGTCTGTGAGGTTCTCTACAGTAGTGGTTTATATAGATAGTTTATATAGATACTGGGTTGTCCGTTAGGTTCTCTACAGTAGTGGTTTATATAGATACTGGGTTGTCTGTGAGGTTCTCTACAGTAGTGGTTTATATAGATACTGGGTTGTATGTTAGGTTCTCTACAGTAGTGGTTTATATAGATACTGGGTTGTCTGTTAGGTTCTCTACAGTAGTGGTTTATATAGATAGTTTATATAGATACTGGGTTGTCCGTTAGGTTCTCTACAGTAGTGGTTTATATAGATACTGGGTTGTCTGTTAGGTTCTCTACAGTAGTGGTTTATATAGATAGTTTATATAGATACTGGGTTGTCCGTTAGGTTCTCTACAGTAGTGGTTTATATAGATACTGGGTTGTCTGTGAGGTTCTCTACAGTAGTGGTTTATATAGATACTGGGTTGTATGTTAGGTTCTCTACAGTAGTGGTTTATATAGATACTGGGTTGTCTGTGAGGTTCTCTACAGTAGTGGTTTATATAGATACTGGGTTGTCTGTGAGGTTCTCTACAGTAGTGGTTTATATAGATACTGGGTTGTCTGTTAGGTTCTCTACAGTAGTGGTTTATATAGATACTGGGTTGTCTGTGAGGATCTCTACAGTAGTGGTTTATATAGATACTGGGTTGTCTGTGAGGTTCTCTACAGTAGTGGTTTATATAGATACTGGGTTGTCTGTGAGGTTCTCTACAGTAGTGGTTTATATAGATACTGGGTTGTCTGTTAGGTTCTCTACAGTAGTGGTTTATATAGATACTGGGTTGTCTGTGAGGTTCTCTACAGTAGTGGTTTATATAGATACTGGGTTGTCTGTGAGGATCTCTACAGTAGTGGTTTATATAGATACTGGGTTGTCTGTGAGGATATCTACAGTAGTGGTTTATATAGATACTGGGTTGTCTGTGAGGTTCTCTACAGTAGTGGTTTATATAGATACTGGGTTGTCTGTGAGGATCTCTACAGTAGTGGTTTATATAGATACTGGGTTGTCTGTGAGGTTCTCTACAGTAGTGGTTTATATAGATACTGGGTTGTCTGTGAGGTTCTCTACAGTAGTGGTTTATATAGATACTGGGTTGTCTGTTAGGTTCTCTACAGTAGTGGTTTATATAGATACTGGGTTGTCTGTGAGGTTCTCTACAGTAGTGGTTTATATAGATACTGGGTTGTCTGTGAGGTTCTCTACAGTAGTGGTTTATATAGATACTGGGTTGTCTGTGAGGTTCTCTACAGTAGTGGTTTATATAGATACTGGGTTGTCTGTTAGGTTCTCTACAGTAGTGGTTTATATAGATACTGGGTTGTCTGTGAGGTTCTCTACAGTAGTGGTTTATATAGATACTGGGTTGTCTGTTAGGTTCTCTACAGTAGTGGTTTATATAGATACTGGGTTGTCTGTGAGGTTCTCTACAGTAGTGGTTTATATAGATACTGGGTTGTCTGTGAGGTTCTCTACAGTAGTGGTTTATATAGATACTGGGTTGTCCGTTAGGTTCTCTACAGTAGTGGTTTATATAGATACTGGGTTGTCTGTGAGGTTCTCTACAGTGTGTCTCTGCATCTCTAATCAACATTGAAGTGGAACTCAGTCTTCCAGTGGAACCAAGCTGACTCAGTCTTCCAGTTGAAACAGGAGACAAGGGAAGATAGAAGATGAGGACGATAAGAAGTGGGAAAAGGAGAAAGAGAGGAGTATGGAAAAATAAAGTATTGAGATTTGAGAGTGATAAGGGGGGGTTCAATTCAATTCAAGGGGCTTTCTTGGCATGGGAAACGTTTTGACATCGCAAAAGCAAGTGAGGTAGATAATATACAAAAGTGAAATATAAAAATGTACATTAAACATTACACATACAGAAGTTTCAAAATAACAAAGACATTACAAATGTCATGTTATATATATATATATACAGTGCTGCAACGATGTACAAATGGTTAAAGGACACAAGGGGAAATAAATAAGCATAAATATGGGTTGTATTTACAATGGTGTTTGTTCTTCACTGGTTGCCCTTTTCTCGTGACAACAGGTCACAAATCTTGCTGCTGTGATGGGACACTGTGGAATTTCACCCAGTAGATATGGGAGTTTATAAAAACAAGTTGGGTTTGTTATCAAACTGTTTGTGGGTCTGTGTAATCTGAGGAAAATATGTCTCTCTAATATGGTCATATATTTGGCAGGAGGTTAGGAGGTGCAGCTCAGTTTCAACCTCATTTTGTGGGCAGTGAACACACAGCCTGTCTTCTCTTGAGAGCCATGTCTGCCTACGGCGGCTTTTCTCAATAGCAAGGCTATGCTCACTGAGTCTGTACATAGTCAAAGCTTTCCTTAATTTTGGGTCAGTCACAGTGGACAGGTATTCTGCCACTGTGTACTCTCTGTTAAGGGCCAAATAGCATTCTAGTTTTCTCTGTTGTTTTGTTAATTCTTTCCAATGTGTCAAGTAATTGTCTTTTTGTTTTCTCATGATTTGGTTGGGTCTAATTGTGCTGCTGTCCTGGGGCTCTGTGGTGTTTGTTTGTGTTTGTGAACAGAGCCCCAGGACCAGCTTGCTTAGGGGACTCTTCTCCAGGTTCATCTCTCTGTAAGTGATGGCTTTGTTATGGAAGGTTTGGGAATCGATTCCTTTTAGGTGGTTGTAGAATTGAATGGCTATTTTCTGGATTTTGATAATTAGTGGCTATCGGCCTAATTCTGCTCTGCATGATTTATTTGGTGTTCTACGTTGTACACGGAGGATATTTTTACAGAATTCTGCATGCAGAGTCTCAATTTGGTGTTTGTCCCATTTTGTGAAGTCTTGGTTGGTGAGCGGACCCCAGACCTCACAACCATAAAGGGCAATGGGCTCTATGACTGATTCAAGTATTTTTTGTCTCTCAGTTCGTTCACAGCTTTGTGGAAGTTACCTGTGGTTCCGATGTTTAGGCCAAGGTATGTATAGTTTTTTGTGTGCTCTAGGGCAATGGTGTCTAGATGGAATTTGTATTTGTGGTCCTGGCGACTGGACCTTTTTTGGAACACCATTATTTTGGTCTTACTGAGATTTACTGTCAAGGCCCAGGTCTGGCAGAATCTGTGCAGAATATCTAGGTGCTGCTGTAGGCCCTCCTTGGTTGGGGACAGAAGCACCAGATCATCAGCAAACAGTAGACATTTGACTTCGGATTCTAGTAGGGTGAGGCCAGGTGCTGCAGACTTTTCTAGTGCCCGCGCCAATTCGTTGATATATATGTTGAAGAGGGTGGGGCTTTAGCTGCATCCCTGTCTCACCCCACGGCCCTGTGGGAAGAAATGTGTGTGTTTTTTGCCAATTTTAAATATAATAATAATAATAATAATATATGCCATTTAGCTGACGCTTTTATCCAAAGCGACTTACAGTCATGTGTGCATACATTTTTTGCGGGAATCGAACCCACTACCCTTTAATGCTCTACCAACTGAGCCACAGATTTTAACCACACACTTGTTGTTTGTGTACATGGATTTTATAATGTCATATGTTTTACCCCCAACACCACTTTCCATCAATTTGTATAGCAGACCCTCATGCCAAATTTTGAAATCAACAAATCATGAGAAGACGCATATCCCACGGTAGTTGTTGGGGTTGAATTTGTCTCCACTTTTGTGGATTGGGGTGATCAGTCCTTGGTTCCAAATATTGGGGAAGATGCCAGAGCTAAGGATGATGTTAAAGAGTTTTAGTATAGCCAATTGGAATTTGTTGTCTGTATATTTGATCATTTCATTAAGGATACCATCAACACCACAGGCCTTTTTGGGTTGGAGGGTTTTTATTTTTTCCTGTAGCTAATTTTTTGCTCTCTCTCTCTCTCTCTCTCTCTCTCTCTCTCTCTCTCTCTCTCTCTCTCTCTCTCTCACTCTCTCACTCTCTTCTGCCTTTCTCTAAGCTGCTGGGTGAATGTACAAGCCCCCCCCCCCCAGCTAGAGCCACTAATTCTGGCCACAGAGATAAGACAGACAGCCCTCTGGTCTGTGTGTGTGTGTGTGTGTGTGTGTGTGTGTGTGTGTGTGTGTGTGTGTGTGTGTGTGTGTGTGTGTGTGTGTGTGTGTGTGTGTGTGTGTGTGTGTGTGTGTGTGTGTGTGTGTGTGTGTGTGTGTGTGTGTGTGTGTGTGTGTGTGCGTGTGTGTGTGTGTGTGTGTGTGCACTTCTCCATTAGGCATAGCTGTGTGCTTCAATGCACTGTACTGTAATAACAGCACTCAAACAGAGAGAGCGAGAGAGAGCGAGAGAGATAGGAGGAGGGAGAGGGAGAGAGAGATATAGGGAGAGGGAAAGAGAGAGGGAGATAGAGAGAGATATAGAGAGAGGGAGAGAGAGAGGGAGATAGAGAGGGAGATATAGAGAGAGGGAAAGAGAGAGGGAGATAGAGAGAGATATAGAGAGAGGGAGGGTGAGAAGGAGATAGAGAGGGAGATATAGGCAGAGGGAGAGAGAGAGGGAGAGGGAGGGAGATAGAGGGAGAGAGAGAGAGAGAGAGAGAGAGAGAGAGATAGGGAGAGGGAGAGAGAGAGGGAGATAGAGGGAGTGAGAGAGAGATAGAGAGGGAGAGAGAGAGCGAGAGATAGAGAGAGAGAGTGAAAAGAGTGAGTGAAAAGAGAGAGTGAAAAGAGAGAGAGATATAGAGGGAGAGAGAGAGGGAGATAGAGATAGAGGGAGAGAGAGGTAGAGCGATAGATGGAGAGCGAGAGAGTGAGGCAAAGAGAGAGAATTAGAGAGAGAGGGTGAGATGGAGATGGAAGGAGAGAAAGGAACTCATATGCCAAATGATCCCCTCATAAAATACACCCCCACATCCACTCAACCATCCCTCCCTCCCTCCCTAACTCCCTCCATCTGTCTCCAGTTCTGCATCAGGGGCTTTGTTAATAAAATTGCGGGCAACATTTTCTGACTTACTAAAGCTACATGTCCCTTGTACCCTTCCTCCTCCTCTCCTTCTGAAATAAGAAGGAAGTCATTACCACGGAAATGCTTTCATCCGTAGAGCTGATTTCCCAATGTGACCAATGACCAATGTCTACCCTCTACGACCAGGTACACCTCTACAAAGTGACAGAGCCAACCTGGACTCTTGAAAAGACATCAGACTCAACCGCACCCTCAGCATAGGAGCAACAGAGTGATGATCGCCCCGCCCAGACCTGCAAGACCCTCCCAGACCTTCATCGAGAGGACCTGCACCCGGAGGATCCAAGCCAAGAGGACTTACACCCAGACCACAGCATCACCACCCCCACCCCCACCCCAACCAGTCAACCCCCCCCCCCACAAACAAACCCTGGCCACACCCCATATACAGTAGCTTGCGAAAGTATTCACCCCCCTTGGCATTTCTCTGTTTTGTTGCCTTACAACCTGGAATTAAAATATATTTTTGGGGGGTTTGTATCATGTGATTTACACAACAACACAACCTACCACTTTGAAGATGCAAAATATTTTTTGTTAAACTTCAGTGCGGCTTTTGACATTATCGATCATAGTCTGCTGCTGGAAAAACGTAGGTGTTATGGCTTTTACAACCCTTGCTATATTTGTCATGTATTCTCCCTCTCTATGCCACTAGACAGCTGATTATTACACACACCTGTCACCATCGTCACCAGCGCTTACTGACACTCACCTGGACTCCATCACCTCCTTGATTATCCGTCCTATTTATGTCACTCCCTTTGGTTCCTTACCCAGGCGTTAATGTTTCTGTATCTGTTTCATGTCGGTGGGCTGTTCGTGTTTCTTGTTTTGTTAATGTTTGTTTATTTATTAACCGTATTCACTCCCTGCTTCCCTGCTTCCCGACTCTCAGCATGCATCGTTACAATATTGTGGATTAAAGAAGAGTTACTTGTCTAACAGAACACAGAGGGTGTTCTTTAATGGAACCCTCTCCAACATAATCCAGGTAGAATCAGGAATTCCGCAGGGCAGCTGTCGAGGCCCCTTACTTTTTAATTTTTTTACAAATGACATGTCACTGGCTTTCAGTAAAGCCAGTGTGTCTAGTTTTGCAGATGTGCGGAACTATTATACTATATTAACCCTATAGTACTACTATATTAACCCTAACCCTATAGTACTATTATACTATATTAACCCTATACTAATATTATACTATATTAACCCTAACACTATAGTACTATTATACTATATTAACCCTATACTAATATTATACTATATTAACCCTAACACTATAGTACTATTATACTATATTAACCCTATACTAATATTATACTATATTAACCCTATACTACTATTATACTATATTAACCCTATACTACTATAATACTATATTAACCCTAACCCTATACTACTATTATACTATATTAACCCTATACTAATATTATACTATATTAACCCTATACTACTATTAAACTATATTAACCCTATAGTACTATTATACTATATTAACCCTAACCCTATAGTACTATTATACTATATTAACCCTGTACTACTATTATACTATATTAGCCCTAACCCTATAGTGCTATTATACTATATTAACCCTATACTAATATTATACTATATTAACCCTAACCCTATAGTACTATTATACTATATTAACCCTATAGTACTATTATACTATATTAACCCTATAGTACTATTATACTATATTAACCCTATAGTACTATTATACTATATTAACCCTAACCCTATAATACTATTATACTATATTAACCCTATAGTATTATTATACAATATTAACCCTATAGTACTATTATACTATATTAACCCTATACTACTATTATACTATATTAACCCTATACTACTATTATACTATATTAACCCTAACCCTATACTAATATTATACTATATTAACCCTATACTAATATTATACTATATTAACCCTATACGAATATTATACTATATTAACCCTATTATACTATATTAACCCTATTATACTATATTAACCCTATACTACTATTATACTCTATTAACCCTATAGTACTATTATACTATATTAACCCTATAGTACTATTATACTCTATTAACCCTATAGTACTATTATACTATATTAACCCTATTATACTATATTAACCCTATACTACTATTATACTCTATTAACCATATTCTAATATTATACTATATTAACCCTATTATACTATATTAACCCTGTATACTATATTAACCCTATACTAATATTATACTATATTAACCCTATTATACTATATTAACCCTATACTACTATTATACTATATTAACCCTATTATACTATATTAACCCTGTACTACTATTATACTATATTAACCCTATACTACTATTATACTATATTAACCCTATTATACTATATTAACCCTATAGTACTATTATACTATATTAACCCTATTATACTATATTAACCCTATACTACTATTATACTCTATTAACCCTATAGTACTATTATACTATATTAACCCTATAGTACTATTATACTATATTAACCCTATTATACTATATTAACCCTATACTACTATTATACTCTATTAACCCTATTCTAATATTATACTATATTAACCCTATTATACTATATTAACCCGATACTACTATTATACTCTATTAACCCTATTCTAATATTATACTATATTAACCCTATTATACTATATTAACCCTGTACTACTATTATACTATATTAACCCTATACTACTATTATACTATATTAACCCTATTATACTATATTAACCCTATAGTACTATTATACTATATTAACCCTATTATACTATATTAACCCTATACTACTATTATACTCTATTAACCCTATAGTACTATTATACTATATTAACCCTATAGTACTATTATACTCTATTAACCCTATAGTACTATTATACTATATTAACCCTATTATACTATATTAACCCTATACTACTATTATACTCTATTAACCCTATTCTAATATTAAACTATATTAACCCTATTATACTATATTAACCCTATACTACTATTATACTCTATTAACCCTATTCTAATATTATACTATATTAAACCTATTATACTATATTAACCCTATACTAATATTATACTATATTAACCCTATTATACTATATTAACCCTATACTACTATTATACTATATTAACCCTATACTACTATTATACTATATTAACCCTATTATACTATATTAACCCTGTACTACTATTATACTATATTAACCCTATACTACTATTATACTATATTAACCCTATTATACTATATTAACCCTATAGTACTATTATACTATATTAACCCTATTATTCTATATTAACCCTATACTACTATTATACTCTATAAACCCTATAGTACTATTATACTATATTAACCCTATAGTACTATTATACTCTATTAACCCTATGGTACTATTATACTATATTAACCCTATTATACTATATTAACCCTATACTACTATTATACTCTATTAACCCTATAGTACTATTATACTATATTAACCCTATTATACTATATTAACCCTATACTACTATTATACTCTATTAACCCTATTCTAATATTAAACTATATTAACCCTATTATACTATATTAACCCTATACTACTATTATACTCTATTAACCCTATTCTAATATTATACTATATTAACCCTATTATACTATATTAACCCTATACTACTATTATACTATATTAACCCTATACTAATATTATACTATATTAACCCTATTATACTATATTAACCCTATACTACTATTATTCTATATTAACCCTATACTACTATTATACTATATTAACCCTATTATACTATATTAACCCTGTACTACTATTATACTATATTAACCCTATACTACTATTATACTATATTAACCCTATTATACTATATTAACCCTATAGTACTATTATACTATATTAACCCTATTATACTATATTAACCGTATACTACTATTATACTCTATAAACCCTATAGTACTATTATACTATATTAACCCTATAGTACTATTATACTCTATTAACCCTATGGTACTATTATACTATATTAACCCTATTATACTATATTAACCCTATACTACTATTATACTCTATTAACCCTATTCTAATATTATACTATATTAACCCTATTATACTATATTAACCCTGTACTACTATTATACTATATTAACCCCATACTACTATTATACTCTATTAACCCTATTCTAATATTATACTATATTAACCCTATTATACTATATTAACCCTATACTACTATTATACTATATTAACCCTATTATACTATATTAACCCTGTACTACTATTATAGTCTATTAACCCTATTCTAATATTATACTATATTAACCCTGTACTACTATTATACTCTATAAACCCTATAGTACTATTATACTATATTAACCCTATAGTACTATTATACTCTATTAACCCTATGGTACTATTATACTATATTAACCCTATTATACTATATTAACCCTATACTACTATTATACTCTATTAACCCTGTTCTAATATTATACTATATTAACCCTATTATACTATATTAACCCTGTACTACTATTATACTCTATTAACCCTATTCTAATATTATACTATATTAACCCTGTACTACTATTATACTATATTAACCCTATACTGCTATTATACTATATTAACCCTATTATACTATATTAACCCTGTACTACTATTATACTATATTAACCTATTATACTACTATTATACTATATTAACCTATTAACCCTATACTACTATTATACTATATTAACCCTATACTAATATTATACTATATTAACCCTATTATACTATATTAACCCTGTACTACTATTATACTATATTATACTATATTAACCCTGTACTACTATTATATAGGGAGGGAGGGAGGGAGGGAGAGAGGGAGGGAGGGAGGGAGGGAGGGAGGGGGAGGGAGAGAGGGAGGGAGGGAGGGAGGGAGGGAGGGAGAGAGGGAGGGAGGGAGGGAGGGAGGGAGGGAGGGGGGGGAGATAGGGAGGGAGGGAGGGAGGGGAGGGAGGGAGGGAGGGAGGGAGGGAGGGAGGGAGGGAGGGAGGGAGGGAGGGAGGGGAGGGAGGGAGGGAGGGAGGGAGGGAGGGAGGGAGGGGAGGGAGGGAGGGAGGGAGGGAGGAGGGAGAGAGGGAGGGAGGGAGGGAGGGAGGGACTATTATAGAGGAGGGAGGGAGGGAGGGAGGGAGGGAGAGATAGGAGGGAGGGAGGGGAGGGAGGGAGGGATGGAGGGAGGGAGGGAGGGAGGGAGGGAGGGAGGGAGGGAGGGAGGGAGGGAGGGAGGGAGGGAGAGAGGGAGGGAGGGAGGGGGAGGGAGGGAGGGAGGGAGGGAGGGAGGGAGGGAGGGGATAGAGAGAAAGCTTCAGTATGCATATTAAGCCTAGACTCTGACCATGGGTCAGAGGGAGGGAGGGAGGGAGGGAGGGAGGGAGGGAGGGAGGGAGGGAGGGAGGGAGGGAGGGAGGGAGGGAGGGGGAGGGAGGGAGGGAGGGAGGGAGGAGAGGGAGAGAAGGGAGGGAGGGAGGGAGGGAGGGAGGGAGGGAGGGAGGGAGGGGAGGGAGGGAGGGAGGGAGGGGGGAGGGAGGGAGGGAGGGAGGGGAGGGAGGGAGGGAGGGAGGGGAGGGAGGGAGGGAGGAAGGGGGATATAGAGAAAGCTTATTATGCATATTAACCCTAGACTCTAACCATGGGTCAGAGGGAGGGAGGGAGGGATTATAAAGGGGAGGGAGGAGATAGAGAGGAAGGGGGATAGAGAGAAAGCTTCAGTATGCATACTAGCCTAGACTCTAACCATGGGTCAGATTAAGGGAGGGAGGGAGGGAGGGAGGGAGGGAGGGAGGGAGGGAGGGAGGGAGGGAGGGAGGGAGGGAGGGAGGGAGGGAGGGAGAGAGGAAGGGGGATAGAGAGAAAGCTTCAGTATGCATGCCAGCCTAGACTCTAACCATGGGTCAGAGGGGAGGGAGGGAGGGAGGGGAGGGAGGGAGGGAGGGAGGGAGGGAGGGAGGGGAGGGAGGGAGGGAGGGAGGGAGGGAGGGAGGGAGGGAGGGAAAAAATGGGAGGGAGGGAGGGAGGGGGAGGGAGGGAGGGAGGGATTAAAATGGGAGGGAGGGAGGGAGGGAAAATGGGAGGGAGGGAGGGAGGGAGGGAAAAAGGGGAGGGAGGGAGGGAGGGAGGGAATAAATAGGAGGGAGGGAGGGAGGGAGGGAGGGAAAAAGGGGAGGGAGGGAGGGAGGGAGGGAGGGATAAAAATGGGAGGGAGGGAGGGAGGGATTAACCCTGGGGAGGGAGGGAGGGAGGGAGGGAGGAAAAAGGGGAGGGAGGGAGGGAGGGAGGGAGGGAGGACTCTATAAACCCTAGGGAGGGAGGGAGGGAGGGAGGGAGGGAGGGAGGGAGGGAGGGAGGGAGGGAGGGACTCTAAAAGGGGATGGGAGGGAGAGAGAGAGGAAGGGGATAGAGAGAAACCCTTACTACTATTATGCCAGCCTCCAACCATGCTCCAAAGGGAGAGAGAGGGGGGAGGGAAGGAGAGAGATATGGGAAGAGAGGGAGAGAGAGAGGGTGATTAAGAGTATTCAGTGTGCATGGCTATATTAGACTCTGACCATGGGTCAGAGGGAGGGAGGGAGGGGAGGGAGGGAGGGAGGGAGGGAGGGAAGAGGTACTACTAGGGATACTATATTAAGGGGGAGAGGGAGGGAGGGAGGGAGGGGGGGACTATTAGGGAGGGAGGGAGGGAAGGGATACTAATATTATACTATAGGGAGGGAGGGATAGGGATAGGGAGGGAGGGAGGGAGGGATTATACTATAGGGAGGGAGGGACTACTAGGGAGGGAGGGAGGGAGGGAGGGAGGGATTATACTAGGGAGGGAGGGAGGGAGGGAGGGAGGGAGGGAGGGATAGGAAGAGGAAGGGGGATAGAGAGAAAGCTTCAGTATGCATATTAAGCCTAGACTCTAACCATGGGTCAGAGGGAGGGAGGGAGGAGGGGAAAAAGGGAGGGAGGGAGAGAGAGAGGAAGGGGGATATAGAGAAAGCTTCAGTATGCATGCCAGCCTAGACTCTAACCATGGGTCAGAGGGAGGGAGGGGGAGGGAGGGAGGGTAGGGAGGGAGGGAGGGAGGGAGGGAGGGAGGGAGGGAGGGAGGAGGGAGGGAGGACGGAGGGAGGGAGGGAGGGAGGGAGGGAGGGAGGGAGAGAGGAAGGGGATAGAGAGAAAGCTTCAGTATGCATGGCAGCCTAGACTCTGACAATGGGTCAGAGGGAGGGAGGGAGGGAGGGAGGGAGGGAGGGAGGGGATAGAGGGAGGGATAGGGAGGGATTAGGGAGGGAGTTAGGGAGGGAGGGAGGGAGGGACCCTGGAGGAGGGAGGAGAGAGGGAGGGAGGGAGGGACTACTATTAGGGACTATAGGAAGGGGATAGAGAGAAAGCTTCAGTATGCATACTAGACTCTAACCATGGGTCAGAGGGAGGGGGAGGGAGGGAGGGGAAAAAGGGGAGGGAGGGAGAGAGAGAGGAAGGGGATAGAGAGAAAGCTTCAGTATGCATATTAACCCTAGACTCTAACCATGGGTCAGAGGGAGGGGAGGAGGGAGGGAGGGAGGGAGGGAGGGAGAGAGGAAGGGGGATAAGAGAAAGCTACAGTATGCATGGCAGCCTAGACTCTGACCATGGGTCAGAGGGAAGGGAGGGAGGGAGGGAGGGAGGGAGGGAGGGACTACTATTATACTATAGGGAGGGGAGGGAGGGAGGGAGGAGAGAGAGGAGGGAGGGAGGGAGGGGAGGGAGGGAGGGAGGGAGGGAGGGAGGGAGGGAGGAGGGGAGGGAGGGAGGGAGGGAGGGGAGGAGGGAGGAGGAGGAAGGGGGATAGAGAGAAAGCCTAGTATGCATGGCAGCCTAGACTCTGACCATGGGTCAGAGGGAGGGAGGAGGGAGGGAGGGAGAGAGGGATAGAGGGAGGGAGGAGGGAGGGAGGGAGGAGGGAGGAGGAGGGAGGGAGGGACTAGGAGGGAGGGAGGAGGGAGGGAGGGAGGGAGGGAGAGGGAAGGGGATTATACTATAGAAAGCTTCAGTATGCATTAGCCTAGATCTAACCATGGGTCAGAGGGAGGGAGGGAGGAGGGGAAAAGGGGAGGGAGGGAGAGAGAGAGGAAGGGGGATACTAGAGAAACTATCAGTATGCATTAGCCTAGACTCTAACCATGGGTCAGAGGGAGGGAGGGAGGGAGGGAGGGAGGGGAGGGAGGGAGGGAGGGAGGGAGGGAGGGAGGGAGGGAGGGAGAGAGGAAGGGGATAGAGAGAAAGCTTCAGTATGCATATTAACCCTAGACTCTGACCATGGGTCATAGGGAGGGAGGGAGGGAGGGAGGAGGGAGGGAGGGAGAGAGGGAGGGAGGGAGGGAGGGAGGGAGGGAGAGAGGGAGGGAGGGAGGGAGGGAGGGAGGGAGGGAGGGAGGGAGGGAGGGAGGGAGGGAGGGAGGGAGAGAGGAAGGGGGATAGAGAGAAAGCTTCAGTATGCATGGCAACCCTAGACTCTGACCATGGGTCAGAGGGATTAAGGGAGGGAGGGAGGGAGGGAGGGGAGGGAGGAGGGAGGGAGGGAGGGAGGGAGGGAGGGAGGGTTGGAAGGGAGGGAGGGAGGGAGGGAGGGAGGGAGATAGGAAGGGGATAGAGAGAAAGCTATACTACTAGTATGCATGGCAGCCTAGACACTAACCATGGGTCAGAGGGAGGGAGGGAGGGGAGGGGAAAAAGGGGAGGAGGGAGAGAGATAGGAAGGGGGATAGTAGAGAAAGCTTCAGTATGCTATGCTAGCCTAGACTCTAACCATGGGTCAGAGGGAGGGAGGGAGGGAGGGAGGGAGGGAGGGAGGGGATTAACCCTAGGGAGGGAGGGAGGGAGGGAGGGAGGGAGGGAGGGATTAACCCTATGGGATTATAGGGAGGGAGGGGGACTACTATTATACTAGGGAGGGAGGGATACTACTATGGGAGGGAGGGATTAAGGGAGGGAAAAAAAGGGGAGGGAGGGAGGGAGGGGGAAAAGGGGAGGGAGGGAGGGAGGGAGGGAGGGGAGGGAGGGAGGGAGGGGAGGGAGGGAGGGAGGGAGGGAGGGAGGGAGGGAGGGAAAAAAATGGGGAGGGAGGGAGGGAGGGAGGGAGGGAGGGAGGGAGGGAGGGAGGGAGGGAGGGAGGGAAAATGGGAGGGAGGGAGGGGAGGAAAAAGGGGAGGGAGGGAGGGAGGGAGGGAGGGGGAAAAAGGGGAGGGAGGGGAGGGAGGGAGGGAGGGAGGGAGGGAGGGGAAAAAGGGGAGGGAGGGAGAGAGAGAGGAAGGGGGATAGAGAGAAAGCTTCAGTATGCATGCCAGCCTCCAACCATGCTCCAAAGGGAGAGAGAGGGGGGAGGGAAGGAGAGAGATATGGGAGAGAGAGGGAGAGAGAGAGGGTGAGGAGAGAGTGAGAGCTTCAGTGTGCTTGCCAGCATAGTCTCCAACGATGGGCCAAAGGGAAAGAGGAGAGAGAGCATCACTGCCAGATTGTGAGGTCTGGAGCTCAGCCCCTCCTTCCTTCCTCCTTCTACCCAGGATCCAGGTCCTTTTGCTGAGCCACCAGCTGTACTCAAGCCCCCTGTCTGGACCTGGGCCTAGTCTGCTGTGGGTGCAAAGCCATGGAACGACATACACACAACAAACAGCATATGTAATGTAATGCATGTCCTGTATATGACTGTGCCTGTATATGATACAGTGTGTGAAGGCAGGGCTCAGGGCTCACACACACACACACACACACACGCACGCACGCACGCACACGCACGCACACACACACACACACACACACACACACACACACACACACACACACACACACACACACCACACGTTCCATAATGCAATTAGTGGAAAAACCCCATCGTCAAAAGGTCAGTTTCATATGACAGAGATCAAAATGTCTGTGTTGAAAAGAGGCGAT
>NC_068426.1:647488-674988 GCF_023373465.1 Oncorhynchus keta
GGTGTTCTAAAACCCTTGAATGAGTAGGTGTTCTAAAACCCTGGAATGAGTAGGTGTTCTAAAACCCTTGAATGAGTAGGTGTTCTAAAACCCTTGAATGAGTAGGTGTTCTAAAACCCTGGAATGAGTAGGTGTTCTAAAACCCTTGAATGAGTAGGTGTTCTAAAACCCTTGAATGAGTAGGTGTTCTAAAACCCTTGAATGAGTAGGTGTTCTAAACCCTTGAATGAGTAGGTGTTCTAAACCCTTGAATGAGTAGGTGTTCTAAAACCCTTGAATGAGTAGGTGTTCTAAAACCCTTGAATGAGTAGGTGTTCTAAAACCCTTGAATGAGTAGGTGTTCTAAAACCCTTGAATGAGTAGGTGTTCTAAAACCCTTGAATGAGTAGGTGTTCTAAAACCCTTGAATGAGTAGGTGTTCTAAACCCTTGAATGAGTAGGTGTTCTAAACCCTTGAATGAGTAGGTGTTCTAAACCCTTGAATGAGTAGGTGTTCTAAACCCTTGAATGAGTAGGTGTTCTAAACCCTTGAATGAGTAGGTGTTCTAAAACCCTTGAATGAGTAGGTGTTCTAAAACCCTTGAATGAGTAGGTGTTCTAAACCCTTGAATGAGTAGGTGTTCTAAACCCTTGAATGAGTAGGTGTTCCAAAACCCTTGAATGAGTAGGTGTTCTAAACCCTTGAATGAGTAGGTGTTCTAAACCCTTGAATGAGTAGGTGTTCTAAAACCCTTGAATGAGTAGGTGTTCTAAAACCCTTGAATGAGTAGGTGTTCTAAAACCCTTGAATGAGTAGGTGTTCTAAAACCCTTGAATGAGTAGGTGTTCTAAAACCCTTGAATGAGTAGGTGTTCTAAACCCTTGAATGAGTAGGTGTTCTAAAACCCTTGAATGAGTAGGTGTTCTAAAACCCTTGAATGAGTAGGTGTTCTAAACCCTTGAATGAGTAGGTGTTCTAAAACCCTTGAATGAGTAGGTGTTCTAAAACCCTTGAATGAGTAGGTGTTCTAAACCCTTGAATGAGTAGGTGTTCTAAAACCCTTGAATGAGTAGGTGTTCTAAAACCCTTGAATGAGTAGGTGTTCTAAACCCTTGAATGAGTAGGTGTGTCCAAACGTTTGACTGGTCCTGTAGATGAACATATTGCAGACAACTTCAGGAAATGTTAAACTACATCAAACTGCTATGAAGAGCAGAGAGCAATTATTTCATTTTTTTCCAAGTTAAGTTTCATCCAAACGTCAGCAAATTACATTCCACAGTTCTGTGTATTTTAGTGTGTGTGTGGGGGGGGGGGAGGCTTGTATTACTCCCCTCATGGGTACCAGATATCCCCACAATGATGGTAAACCAAGGAAGATTCTCCCTGGGGGGGTGGGGTCATCTCCTAGGCCCCCACAAGGACAAAGGCTGTTTTAAGGGTTAGGGTGTTCTATATTTCTTCATCAACTGTGTTCATATTCTTTATCACAACAGAAACACAAAGGCTCATTGGTAATCAGTGGTTCTAAAACCATTCCATATATGGGCTCTGGTCAAAACATGTGCACTGCATTCTTTCTTTCTTTTATTTACAATTTTATTTGATATTTTATAGACAAAACATAGACATACAAACACCAACTACATCATCCCTGGCCAGACCCACTAGCTCCCCCATCTCCATCAACCACATCACCCTGTCCAGATCCACTAGCTCCCCCATCTCCATCAACCACATCATCCCTGGCCAGACCCACTAGCTCCCCCATCTCCATCAACCACATCACCCTGTCCAGATCCACTAGCTCCCCCATCTCCATCAACCACATCATCCCTGGCCAGACCCACTAGCTCCCCCATCTCCATCAACCACATCACCCTGTCCAGATCCACTAGCTCCCCCATCTCCATCAACCACATCACCCTGCCCAGATCCACTAGCTCCCCCATCTCCATCAACCACATCACCCTGTCCAGACCCACTAGCTCCCCCATCTCCATCAACCACATCACCCTGTCCAGACCCACTAGCTCCCCCATCTCCATCAACCACATCACCCTGTCCAGACCCACTAGCTCCCCTATCTCCATCAAACACATCACCCTGTCCAGACCCACTAGCTCCCCCATCTCCATCAACCACATCACCCTGTCCAGATCCACTAGCTCCCCCATCTCCATCAACCACATCACCCTGTCCAGACCCACTAGCTCCCCCATCTCCATCAACCACATCATACTGTCCAGATCCACTAGCTCCCCCATCTCCATCAACCACATCACCCTGTCCAGACCCACTAGCTCCCCCATCTCCATCAAACACATCACCCTGTCCAGACCCACTAGCTCCCCCATCTCCATCAACCACATCACCCTGTCCAGACCCACTAGCTCCCCATCTCCATCAACCACATCACCCTGTCCAGACCCACTAGCTCCCCCATCTCCATCAAACACATCACCCTGTCCAGATCCACTAGCTCCCCCATCTCCATCAACCACATCACCCTGTCCAGACCCACTAGCTCCCCCATCTCCATCAACCACATCACCCTGTCCAGACCCACTAGCTCTCCATCTCCATCAACCACATCACCCTGTCCAGACCCACTAGCTCCCCCATCTCCATCAACCACATCACCCTGTCCAGACCCACTAGCTCCCCCATCTCCATCAACCACATCACCCTGTCCAGACCCACTAGCTCCCCCATCTCCATCAACCACATCACCCTGTCCAGATCCACTAGCTCCCCCATCTCCATCAACCACATCACCCTGTCCAGACCCACTAGCTCCCCCATCTCCATCAACCACATCACCCTGTCCAGACCCACTAGCTCCCCCATCTCCATCAAACACATCACCCTGTCCAGACCCACTAGCTCCCCCATCTCCATCAACCACATCACCCTGTCCAGACCCACTAGCTCCCCCATCTCCATCAAACACATCACCCTGTCCAGACCCACTAGCTCCCCCATCTCCATCAAACACATCACCCTGTCCAGACCCACTAGCTCCCCCACCTCCATCACCCTGTCCAGACCCACTAGCTCCCCCACCTCCATCACCCTGTCCAGACCCACTAGCTCCCCCATCTCCATCAACCACATCACCCTATCCAGACCCACTAGCTCCCCCATCTCCATCAACCACATCACCCTGTCCAGACCCACTAGCTCCCCCATCTCCATCAACCACATCACCCTGTCCAGACCCACTAGCTCCCCCATCTCCATCAAACACATCACCCTGTCCAGACCCACTAGCTCCCCATCTCCATCAAACACATCACCCTGTCCAGACCCACTAGCTCCCCCATCTCCATCAACCACATCACCCTGTCCAGACCCACTAGCTCCCCCATCTCCATCAACCACATCACCCTGTCCAGACCCACTAGCTCCCCATCTCCATCAAACACATCACCCTGTCCAGACCCACTAGCTCCCCCATCTCCATCAACCACATCACCCTGTCCAGACCCACTAGCTCCCCCATCTCCATCAACCACATCACCCTGTCCAGACCCACTAGCTCCCCCATCTCCATCAACCACATCACCCTATCCAGACCCACTAGCTCCCCCATCTCCATCAACCACATCACCCTGTCCAGACCCACTAGCTCCCCCATCTCCATCAACCACATCACCCTGTCCAGACCCACTAGCTCCCCCATCTCCATCAACCACATCACCCTGTCCAGACCCACTAGCTCCCCCATCTCCATCAACCACATCACCCTGTCCAGACCCACTAGCTCCCCCATCTCCATCAACCACATCACCCTGTCCAGACCCACTAGCTCCCCCACCTCCATCAACCACATCACCCTGTCCAGACCCACTAGCTCCCCCATCTCCATCAACCACATCACCCTGTCCAGACCCACTAGCTCCCCCATCACACTTTTTCCACATTATGTTACATTACAGCCTTATTCTAAACTTGATTAAATTGTTTTTCATGTTCACACATAAGACTACACTCAATACCCCATAATGACAAAGCAAAAACCGTTTTTTATCATTTAAAAAAAATATGTCTCTCTAATACGGTCATACATTGGGCAGGAGGTTTGGAAGTGCAGCTCAGTTTCCACCTCATTTTGTGGGCAGTGAGCACATAGCCTGTCTTCTCTTGAGAGCCAGGTCTGTCTACGGCGGCCTTTCTCAATAGCAAGTCTATACTCTCTGAGAGACTCTGGGTTGAGGTCAGTGGGCTGACTGTGAACTCTCTGAGAGACTCTGGGTTGAGGTCAGTGGACTGACTGAATGCTCTGAGAGACTCTGGGTTGAGGTCTGTGGGCTGACTGAATGCTCTGAGAGACTCTGGGTTGAGGTCAGTGAACTGACTGTGAACTCTCTGAGAGACTCTGGGTTGAGGTCAGTGGGCTGACTGTGAACTCTCTGAGAGACTCTGGGTTGAGGTCAGTGAACTGACTGTGAACTCTCTGAGAGATCATTTGAGGTCAAAAAAATGATGTCTCTCTGAGAGACTCTGGGTTGAGGTCAGTGGACTGACTGTGAACTCTCTGAGAGACTCTGGGTTGAGGTCAGTGAACTGACTGTGAACTCTCTGAGAGACTCTGGGTTGAGGTCAGTGGGCTGACTGTGAACTCTCTGAGAGACTCTGGGTTGAGGTCAGTGGGCTGACTGAATGCTCTGAGAGACTCTGGGTTGAGGTCAGTGGGCTGACTGAATGCTCTGAGAGACTCTGGGTTGAGGTCAGTGGGCTGACTGAATGCTCTGAGAGACTCTGGGTTGAGGTCAGTGGGCTGACTGTGAACTCTCTGAGAGACTCTGGGTTGAGGTCAGTGGACTGACTGAATGCTCTGAGAGACTCTGGGTTGAGGTCAGTGATAAAGTAGTCTACAGTACTACTGCCAAGAGATGAGCTGTAGGTGTACCTACCGTAGGAGTCCCCTCGAAGCCTACCATTGACTATGTACAGACCCAGCGTGCGACAGAGCTGCAGGAGTTGTGACCCGTTTCTGTTGGTTGTTTTGTCATAGTTGTGTCTAGGGGGGCATATTTGGGAGGGAATGTTGTTTGTCCTCCTGTGCTGAGGGTGTCAGGTTCTTGTCCAGCTGTTGGTATTTAGGTCGCCACAGACTAGTACATGTCCCTGGGCCTGGAAATGATTGATCTCCCCCTCTAGGATGGAGAAGCTGTCATCGTTAAAGTATGGGGATTCTAAGACTCAATCATGGACACTCTTACTGACAGTGTTGGCTGCTTTCTGTGCTGTATTGTTGTCTCTACCTTCTTGCCCTTTGTGCTGTTGTCAGTGCCCAATAATGTGTGTACCATGTTGTGTTGCTACCATGTTGTGTTGCTACCATGTTGTTGTCATGTTGTGTTGCTACCATGCTGTGTTGTCATGTGTTGCTACCATGTTGTGTTGCTACCATGTTGTTGTCTTGTTGTGTTGCTACCATGTTGTTGTCTTGTTGTGTTGCTACCATGTTGTTGTCATTTTGTGTTGCTACCATGCTGTGTTGTCATGTTTTGCTACCATGCTGTGTTGTCATGTGTTGCTACCATGTTGTGTTGCTACCATGTTGTTGTCTTGTTGTGTTGCTACCATGTTGTTGTCATTTTGTGTTGCTACCATGCTGTGTTGTCATGTGTTGCTACACCCATGTTGTGTTGCTACCATGTTGTTGTCTTGTTGTGTTGCTACCATGTTGTTGTCATTTTGTGTTGCTACCATGCTGTGTTGTCATGTGTTGCTACCATGCTGTGTTGTCATGTGTTGCTACCATGTTGTGTGCTACCATGCTGTGTTGTCATGTGTTGCTACCATGTTGTGTTGCTACCATGTTGTTGTCTTGTTGTGTTGCTACCATGTTGTTGTCATGTGTTGCTACCATGTTGTGTTGCTACCATGTTGTTGTCATTTTGTGTTGCTACCATGTTGTTGTCATGTTGTGTTGCTACCATGCTGTGTTGCTACCATGTTGTTGTCATGTTGTGTTGCTACCATGCTGTGTTGTCATGTGTTGCTACCATGTTGTTGTCATGTTGTGTTGCTACCATGCTGTGGTGTCATGTGTTGCTACCATGTTGTTGTCATGTTGTGTTGCTACCATGTTGTTGTCATGTTGTGTTGCTACCATGCTGTTGTCATGTGTTGCTACCATGTTGTTGTCATGTTGTGTTGCTACCATGTTGTTGTCATGTTGTGTTGCTACCATGCTGTGTTGTCATGTGTTGCTACCATGTTGTTGTCATGTTGTGTTGCTACCATGTTGTTGTCATGTGTTGCTACCATGTTGTTGTCATGTTGTGTTGCTACCATGCTGTGGTGTCACGTGTTGCTGCCTTGCTGCTGTCTTCGGTCTCTCTTCATGTTGTGTTGCGTTGTCGTGATGTGTTTTGTCCTATATTTATATTTATATTGTATGTATTTATTTATTTATAACCCCAGGTCCCCACAGGAGGCCTTTAGTATTTTGGTAGGCCGTCATTGTAAATACGATTTTGTTCTTTAACTGCCTAGTTAAATAAAGGTTAAATAAGATCATAATAATAAATAAATAAATGGGGGGATATAGGTAGCATCTGTTGAGATCATTTCCTTATTAATTTCTAGCCAGATGTCAAATGTTCCTGTTTTGACTAATTTAATAGAGTGTGTTAGGGCTGCTCTATACCAAATTAGCATACAACCTGAGTCCCTTCCCTGTTTCACACCTGGTAGTGTGGTGGATGGGACTACCAGCTCTCTGTAACCTAGAGGGTAACCACCTCTATACCATGTTTCTTGTAGGATGACAATGTCTGTATATCTGTAAGATATGTATTTCCGATATCTTTGATGAAGTCTGGGTTCCTGATCTTTAGGCCAAAGGCAGATGACCTCTGACCTTGTATATTCCAGGATGAGATAGTAAAAGCTTTGTGTTCCATCGTGTGTAATGTTGTATTTGTGTGGTTTAGGCCTAGACCATCTCACTCTCTCCCTTTCTCCCTCTCTCCACCCTCACTCTCCACCCAGGCAGATACCCTCTCCACCCATCTCTCCCTCTCTCCACCCTCACTCTCCACCCAGGCAGATACCCTCTCCACCCATCTCTCCCTCTCTCCACCCTCACTCTCCACCCAGGCAGATACCCTCTCCACCCATCTCTCCCTCTCTACAGGCAAATACCTGTACCATCCCATTCTCCACACCCACAATACAACACAACAATCCTTTTCTCTTTGTCTCCCTGTCTTCCTCCCTCCCTCTCTGCCTCCCCCTCTCCCTCCCTCTCTGCCTCCCTCTATTCCTCCCTATCTCCCTCCCTCTCTGCCTCCCTCTCTTCCTCCCTCTCTGCCTCCCTCTCTGCCTCCCTCTCTCTCTGCCTCCCTCTCTCTCTGCCTCCCTCTCTCTCTGCCTCCCTCTCTCTCTCCCTCTCTGCCTCCCTCTCTGCCTCCCTCTCTCTCTTCATCCCTCTCTTCCTCCCTCTCTGCCTCCCTCTCTGCCTCCCTCTCTTCCTCCCTCTCTCCCTCCCTCTCTGCCTCCCTCTCTGCCTCCCTCTCTCCCTCCCTCTCTGCCTCCCTCTCTGCCTCCCTCTCTCCCTCCCTCTCTTCCTCCCTCTCTGCCTCCCTCTCTGCCTCCCTCTCTCCCTCCCTCTCTCCCTCCCTCTCTGCCTCCCTCTCTGCCTCCCTCTCTACCTCCCTCTCTACCTCCCTCTCTCCCTCCCTCTCTGCCTCCCTCTCTTCCTCCTTACCTCTGCTGGTTGGTACTTGTCCACCAGTGGTCCATAGAAGCTCTCAGCCTTGCTGCCCAGCTTCGGAGGGGCTGTGTGGCTGTGAGTGTGGGCTCCAGTGTGTGTGTGGGTGTGTGTGTGAGAGCCAGACTGTGTGTGTGTCGGGGGGACAGTGTGTGTGTAGCCACGAATCCCTGTTCCCATCATACCAGAGTTGAACAGACGGTTTTTCTGCATCTCCTGTCTGTATTTGTCGTAGAGGAGGTTGGAGGCACTCAGGACGGGTGTGTTTCTGGACGCTATGCCGCGGGAGTGTGTGTTGGTGTGCGTTTTGGGGCTAGAGGAGTGCTTCTGAGGCATATTTGTGGCAGGGGAGTGTGTATGTGTATAGGCAGAGAGCCTGGATGGCAAGGAGGAGACCTGGTAAGGCCCGTCTGAAGCCTGGGGTTTGAGTTGAGGACCCTTCCGGATATAGGTGATGATTTTGGGCCGTACTCCTTTGGGCTTGGGGGGGCTTGGGCTGGGGTTAGGGGCCTGGTGGTGTAGAGGAGGTATGGGTATCCCTGTAGAAGCGAGGTTAGATTTGAGAGGTGGTCTAAGCCCACTGCTACCATAGCCCTGGGGATACCGAGCTGAACCTGTAATGATCCTCGAAGGGGACATCGGCTGTTGTTGTTGTTGATCTTGTCTCCGTGGTGACCCCTGTGGGGTTCTGAGTGGGGAGCGAGGGGGTGTGTGTGAGCATGGTTGAGAGGTGACAGTAGCCCCACAGCGGTTTGTTCTACGGTATCTGAGCTGAGACTGGTCCTGGTGCTGATGTCTCCTCTCCAGGCTTGCGGTACGTTCTGCGCTACTCCGACGTCTATCCAGGGAACGAGCCTCTCTCTGGGCAGACTGGCTGGCCTGGCTGGGCTGGGGAGCTCCGGGACTGGAGCTGGGCTGGTAATGGGGGTGGGAGTGAAGGTGGGAGTAACTGCTACAGTTGACCATTGAACTCTTGACCTCTAGGGTCTCTTGTGTTTGCCTGACGTCGACCCCGTGGTGACCTGGGTCCACGACCTTACGACCTGCATCTGGAGACAGGGAGGGAGAGGTCGAGGAGCGCCGTCTTGTGATTGGCTCAGCTAAGCTCCTCCCTCTTCCTGGTTCCAACTGACAGAGAGGTCGGACGAGCTGTTGTCTGCGAGGAGGAGGAGCTCCTACTCCCTTCTTCCTCTGTCCTATCCCTCCATCTGAGGAGGACAAGATGCTGTTTCCCTGGTAACACCTCACGTCCTGTCTTTGAGTGGTAACATCCAGTTTAGACCCCTCCTCTGTCGCACTTTGACCCCTCGACAGTCCTACATCCAGGTTAGATGTTTCCTGGTGCTGATGATGTACTTCTTGGTCAGGTGACCTCGGGTACGGTAGTTCTCCCAGGTTAGGAGTGTCCTGAGAGTGTGGTGCTGCTGTGGAGTTCAGGCCAACAGGGGGAGCCCTTCTCTTGGCTGAGGTAGTGGGATTGGGGTTAGAGGTCAATGGATGTCCAGTAGGGTCCAGACTGCTACTCAGGGTGGAAACGGCAGACACACAGAGACTCCCTTTGTCACCCACGCTGTTCTGCTCTCCTCCTCCTCCTCCTCCTCCCGTCTCTTTACCTGATCGAGGGACGCTGTAGTTGAGGTCCTGACGGAGCACCTCTCTCTCTCCCGCTACCTCTTTTTGTCTATCCATCCCTCTGTCCCTCCCATCGTTATCGTTCCCGTGAACAGAAACACCGCTGGCCGTGGAGCTGGAAGAGATCGACAACAGTCCTTCATCTGCTCCTCTTTTAGAATTCTCTCCTTCATCATCCTCCTCCACTTCTCCTAATCTCTTTCCATCCCCCCCTTCACCTCCATCTCCATGGAAGGAGTGTATCTCTAGCAGTTCCAACTCCTGGATGTCATGGTCCAGACATCGCTCCTCCCTCCCCCAGATAAGAAGCTTGTCCTGGGCTTCGCTCTGGGCCACCAGGGGGGGTAGCGGGCTGGAGGCCTGGTCATCTGGGGTCTCCCCAATTAGCACTATCTGGTTAGCGTTAGCATCTCCAGTCGGAGGGTGAAACAGGACATGAGATTTGTTGTAGTTTTTTATGTCTCGTCCGCTGACAGACAGACTCTGGAGACCAGCTGGGACACTCATAGTGGAGGAAGGGTCCTTCAGGCAATCTCAAAGACACCTCTCGGGTTCTGCTGCCATTAATGGATTTGTGTGTTCTCCTCCTTCTCTCTCTCTCTCTTTCTCTTTCCTTCTATTGTTTATGTCTCTCTCTTCTCCCTCTTTCTCTCTCTCTTCTTCTTTCTCTCTCTCCTCCCTCTGTCTCTCTCTCTCTCTTTCTCTCTATAGGTGCTTTCTGGGTCTTTGTTATAGCCAGGGAACAAGAGAATGAAATCTCATCTCACATCCTTCCTGTTTTCACTCCTCCTTTCCACCTGTGACCTTGGTTTGACCTTGAGCTCACTGGTTAGAGGGTTCTGATGACATCACTGGTGAGAGGGTTCTGACGACATCACTGGGTAGAGGGTTCTGATGACATCACTGGGTAGAGGGTTCTGATGACATCACTGGGTAAAGGCTTCTGATGACATCACTGGGTAGAACATTCTGATAACATTTTGTTTGGAAGTCTGTCACCACTGCTGTCCCTGATTCAGTCTGCAATGAAGAAGAACAAAGAGAATATCGGTTACATATCAGTTACATTCAAGTTACATATCAGTTACATATCAGTTACATATCAGTTACATATCAGGTACATATCAGTTACATACAAGGTACATATCAGTTACATTCAAGGTACATATCAGTTACATATAAGTTACATACAAGGTACATATCAGTTACATTCAAGGTACATATCAGTTACATATCAGTTACATATCAGTTACATTCAAGTTACATATCAGTTACATATCAGATACATATCAGTTACATATCAGATACATATCAGATACATATCAGGTACATATCAGATACATATCAGATACATATCAGTTACATATCAGATACATATCAGATACATATCAGTTACATATCAGATACATATCAGTTACATATCAGATACATATCAGTTACATATCAGATACATATCAGTTACATATCAGTTACATATCAGTTACATATCAGGTACATATCAGTTACATATCAGGTACATATCAGGTACATATCAGTTACATATCAGTTACATATCAGTTACATATCAGATACATATCAGATACATATCAGATACATATCAGTTACATATCAGATACATATCAGTTACATATCAGTTACATATCAGGTACATATCAGTTACATATCAGTTACATATCAGGTACATATCAGGTACATATCAGTTACATATCAGTTACATATCAGTTACATATCAGTTACATATCAGTTACATATCAGATACATATCAGTTACATATCAGGTACATATCAGTTACATATCAGTTACATATCAGTTACTTATATACAAGTTAGTCTTCCCTTTTCCTCCACTGCTCAGTGAATCCCCTATCTGGGAAGATTAAAATGGAATCTCTTTAAAACTCAGGGCGCCTTTACAGCAGGTTGAGGTGACTAACGACACTGAGAACCCCTACCACAGACTGTTATTACTCACAAGGGGAGAAGACAAGATAATAAATCTGAGCCAACAGAATGGTTCTGTGCGAGCGGGGAATCTCCCAAGGGAGGACTGACGAATAACAGGAGAGGAAGTGGAGAAAAGGTGACAGGGGAAGGAGACAGGGGAAGGAGACAGGGGAAGGAGATAGGAGAAGGAGATAGGGAAAGGAAGGAGTGAGAGGGTGGGAAATGTTCAGCAATTATCTCATCCCCTCAAGTGGAATGAGACAGGGGGAAGGAAGGAAGGAGTGAGAGAGAGAAGGAGAGAAGGAGAGAGAGAGAGAGAGAGAGAGTGAAAAGAAAATTACAAATCAATTTCCAGCCACTTTCTGCAACATAAATACACCCACTGCATTCTGTGTGTGTGTCTGTGTGTGTGTGTGGTGTGTGTGTGTGTGTGTATGTCTGTCTGTCTGTCTGTCTGTCTGTCTGTCTGTCTGTCTGTCTGTCTGTCTGTCTGTCTGTCTGTCTGTGTTCTCAGGTCCAGTGACCATGCTTCTTTCCGACCCTGTGGGTAACAGCTGTCATCAGACCAGATTGTTGTCTCCTATACCATCAGACCAGATTGTTGTCTCCTATACAATCAGACCAGGTTGTTGTCTCCTATACAATCAGACCAGGTTGTTGTCTCCTATACGATCAGACCAGATTGTTGTCTCCTATACCATCAGACCAGATTGTTGTCTCCTATACCATCAGACCAGGTTGTTGTCTCCTATACCATCAGACCAGATTGTTGTCTCCTATACCATCAGACCAGGTTGTTGTCTCCTATACCATCAGACCAGATTGTTGTCTCCTATAGAATCAGACCAGGTTGTTGTCTCCTATACCATCAGACCAGATTGTTGTCTCCTATACCATCAGACCAGGTTGTTGTCTCCTATACGATCATAATAATAATAATAATATATGCCATTTAGCAGACGCTTTTATCCAAAGCGACTTACAGTCATGTGTGCATACATTCTACGTATGGGTGGTCCCGGGAATCGAACCCACTACCCTGGCGTTACAAGCGCCAAGCCCTGGCGTTACAAGCGCCATGCTCTACCAACTGAGCTACAGACCAGATTGTTGTCTCCTATACCATCAGACCAGATTGTTGTCTCCTATACCATCAGACCAGATTGTTGTCTCCTATACCATCAGACCAGATTGTTGTCTCCTATAGAATCAGACCAGGTTGTTGTCTCCTATACCATCAGACCAGATTGTTGTCTCCTATACCATCAGACCAGATTGTTGTCTCCTATACCATCAGACCAGATTGTTGTCTCCTATACCATCAGACCAGATTGTTGTCTCCTATACCATCAGACCAGATTGTTGTCTCCTATACCATCAGACCAGATTGTTGTCTCCTATACCATCAGACCAGATTGTTGTCTCCTATACCATCAGACCAGTTTGTTGTCTCCTATACCATCAGACCAGATTGTTGTCTCCTATACCATCAGACCAGATTGTTGTCTCCTATACCATCAGACCAGATTGTTGTCTCCTATACCATCAGACCAGATTGTTGTCTCCTATACCATCAGACCAGATTGTTGTCTCCTATACCATCAGACCAGATTGTTGTCTCCTATACCATCAGACCAGATTGTTGTCTCCTATACCATCAGACCAGATTGTTGTCTCCTATAGAATCAGACCAGGTTGTTGTCTCCTATACCATCAGACCAGATTGTTGTCTCCTATACCATCAGACCAGATTGTTGTCTCCTATACCATCAGACCAGATTGTTGTCTCCTATACCATCAGACCAGATTGTTGTCTCCTATACCATCAGACCAGATTGTTGTCTCCTATACCATCAGACCAGATTGTTGTCTCCTATAGAATCAGACCAGATTGTTGTCTCCTATACCATCAGACCAGATTGTTGTCTCCTATACCATCAGACCAGATTGTTGTCTCCTATACCATCAGACCAGATTGTTGTCTCCTATACCATCAGACCAGATTGTTGTCTCCTATACCATCAGACCAGGTTGTTGTCTCCTATACCATCAGACCAGATTGTTGTCTCCTATACCATCAGACCAGATTGTTGTCTCCTATACCATCAGACCAGGTTGTTGTCTCCTATACCATCAGACCAAATTGTTGTCTCCTATAGAATCAGACCAGGTTCTTGTCTCCTATACCATCAGACCAGATTGTTGTCTCCTATACCATCAGACCAGATTGTTGTCTCCTATAGAATCAGACCAGGTTGTTGTCTCCTATACCATCAGACCAGATTGTTGTCTCCTATACCATCAGACCAGATTGTTGTCTCCTATACCATCAGACCAGATTGTTGTCTCCTATAGAATCAGACCAGGTTCTTGTCTCCTATACCATCAGACCAGATTGTTGTCTCCTATACCATCAGACCAGATTGTTGTCTCCTATACCATCAGACCAGGTTGTTGTCTCCTATACCATCAGACCAGGTTGTTGTCTCCTATACCATCAGACCAGATTGTTGTCTCCTATACCATCAGACCAGGTTGTTGTCTCCTATACCATCAGACCAGATTGTTGTCTCCTATACCATCAGACCAGGTTGTTGTCTCCTATACCATCAGACCAGATTGTGTTTCTCACTCTTTTCTCATTCACACTTTCTTCCTCAATTCCATTTCTCTTCACAACACTGACAGTCTGTCTCTCCTCTAATGTCAGAGAGAGACTCTGGGTCAGCCAGTATCCCCTCTGATAGACTCTGGTTCAGCCAGTATCCCCTCTGATAGACTCTGGGTCAGCCAGTATCCCCTCTGATAGACTCTGGGTCAGCCAGTATCCCCTCTGATAGACTCTGGGTCAGCCAGTATCCCCTCTGAGAGACTCTGGGTCAGCCAGTATCCCCTCTGAGAGACTCTGGGTCAGCCAGTATCCCCTCTGATAGACTCTGGGTCAGCCAGTATCCCCTCTGATAGACTCTGGGTCAGCCAGTATCCCCTCTGATAGACTCTGGGTCAGCCAGTATCCCCTCTGATAGACTCTGGGTCAGCCAGTATCACCTTTGAGAGACTCTGGGTCAGCCAGTATCCCCTCTGAGAGACTCTGGGTCAGCCAGTATCCCATCTGAGAGACTCTGGCTCAGCCAGTATCCCCTCTGATAGACTCTGGGTCAGCCAGTATCCCCTCTGAGAGACTCTGGGTCAGCCAGTATCCCCTCTGAGAGACTCTGGGTCAGCCAGTATCCCCTCTGAGAGACTCTGGGTCAGCCAGTATCCCCTCTGATAGACTCTGGGTCGGCCAGTATCCCCTCTGAGAGACTCTGGGTCAGCCAGTATCCCCTCTGAGAGACTCTGGGTCAGCCAGTATCCCCTCTGATAGACGATACCAGGGAGCTGGGGTCCGGCGGCAGTTCGATACCTGGAGGTGGTCTTGAGAAGAGCCGACCGGGCGACAAGCGGAGGACAAACATCTGGGCCGAGGGTATACCGACCTCTTCCTCCGGGAAGAGTGGGGGCTGATGACCCAGAGAACACTCGAAAGGCCCAGTGGCAGAGCCGGGGAGGGTGTCGTGGGCATATTCAACCCACACGAGTTGCTGGCTCCAGGTGGTGGGGTTGGCAGAGACAAAGTGACGAAGAGTCGTCTCCAGGTCTTGATTGGCTCGCTCCTACTGGCTTTGGACTGAGTGTGGAACCCGGAGGACATACTGGCTGATGACCCAGTGAGCATGCAGAATGCCTTCCAGAACCAGGGACGAGAACTTAGGACACCGGTCGGAGACCCTGTCCTCAGGCAGTCCATGGATCCTGAAGACGTGCTGCACCATGAACTGAGCTGTCTCCTTGGCTGAGGGTAGTTTGGGGAGAAGAATGAAGTGGGTGGCTTTGGAAAACTGATCCACTACTGTCAGGATGGCGGTGTTGCCATCAGACGGGGGAAGACCCGTGACTAAGTCGTGGGATATGTGAGAACAGGGATGGTGAGGGACAGGCAGTGGTTGATGGAGACCAGCCGGAGATTGCCGAGGAGTCTTGTTCTGCGCACGGACAGCGCAGGCGGAGACGTCTGGAACCAAAAGCATTGCCGCACAAAGGCCAGGGTCCGATGGGAGCAAGCCTGGAGGAGTGGGCCCACTCCAGGACCGAGGAGAGTCAGGCACAAGTATCCAGTAATCTGGACACAAACACCCCCTGGGGTTCGGTTGGGAACGCTGCGCCTCACGGACCTGCTTCCCTATTCCTCAGCTGAGTGCTGTCGCCAAACACGAGGTTGGAAGGATGATCTCGGGGTCTGAGGGTGTAGCCGTGGGGCGGCGTGACAGTGCATCTGGGTTGATATTCTTGGATCCCGGTTGGTGGGAGAGGAAGAAGTTAAACCGGGTGAAAAGCAGGGACCAACTAGCTGGCCTGGAATTGAGATGCTTGGCGGTGTGGAGACATTCCAGGTTCTTGTGGTCCGTCCACACAATGAACAGATGTTTTGCCCCCTTCAACCAGTGTCTCCACTCCTCCATCTTCACCGCGAGAAGCTCACGATTCCCCACATCGTAGTTCCTCTCTGTGACGTTGAGGCGATGGGAGAAGAAGGCACAGGGATGTAATTTGAGGTCCGGGGGCAGAACGCTGGGACAGGACAGCCCCCGATCCGACATCTGTAGCATCAGCCTCCACCACTAACTGACGGGATGGGTCCGGATGGATTAATATGGGAGCTGTGGTGAAGCGGTGCTTTAGGACCAGGAATTTCTGGGAGTGCTGGAGGATCTGTCAGACGTGATCTTGGGCTGAGAAAATGAGGATGTCGTCAAGGTAGCCGAAAACTAATCGGTTCAACATGTAGCGGAGAAATGTCATTAACCTGGAACACAACAGGGATGTTGGTAAGACCAATTACTCGTAGTGACTGCTGGCCGCATTGAAGGCTGTCTTCCACTCGTCACCTTCCTTTCCCGGCCCCGTTTCCCTGCCCCGATGCACGGGCGAAGGGTTTTGTCCTTCTTCTCCACAAAGAAGAACCCTGCGCGGGCAGGGGAGGCAGAAGGACGGATGAACCCTGCAGCAAGGGAGTCCTTGATGTACAGTGGATGTACAATACTTATTTTCCACCATAATTTGCTAGTAAAATTGTGGAGTCGGCGTAAGCACTCAGCTGGAGGAGAGATCTAGGGGTCTGAAGATGTGGGGGTTTTATGAACCCTCACGCTCCTGGTAAATCTCAGGCCACAGACACATTCCTTTGTCCTGTTACTATGGAGAACCAGCCTCAGAACATTAAACATGAAATAAAGGGACTTTGGAACAATGGTTTCCGTCAGCCACAATGGTGGTCATGACGATAGATGGAATGTGAAAATGTATGTCATTTGGTGGTCATGACGATAGATGGAATGTGAAAATGTATGTCATTTTTGTTTTGTTATTAAAGGTTAATAGATGATGTTATTACGAAAACATTGTAACGTGAAGAGTTTTTCTAGTAGATGTTTGATGTTTATACATTGTACGTTGTGTTGGCTACCTAGTATACGTACATTGTACGTTGTGCGGAACGCCCAGAGAATTGCCCTAAAGGCAGTTACGTCCACTTCTGACCCAAGGGTATAAAACCTGTGAGTATAGAATTTACTGAGGACGACGTGGCCCAAGCTGCAGCCATAGTCTAAAAAGTCAAAGAACCCAGAACGCAACACATGTTTGAAGACAAAGAAATCCTTTTCTACCCAAGCTACGGATGAGTAGCTGTATCTAAGCAGGTGAATTCAAGCCGCACCCCCTTAGCATCTCATCCCCACATAATTACATCACTATATTCTGACCCATAAGAGCGGCAGTTTGGAGCGAAGGCTAGGGTTAGAATAGCATAGCTGACAAATTCACCCAAATGTATATTTCTCTCATGTACTTTCTTTTTTCTCTCTCTTTTAAATCCCCATTGTGGGTAACACCATAGTGTGTTGGCCCATTGTACTAAGTTCTAATCAACAGACTATAATGTGTTTTGTCTATGTGTATCTTTTATCATCATTTTAGCTTTTTAGTAAATAAATATTCAACTAAGATTGGTGTGGTACGAACTCATTGGTGAGACCCGGGTCCGTGCAGATTCCCGGACTATACGATGTTCAGAACGAGACTGTAGGGGTAACGGGTTCATTAGCGGCTGTTGTAAAATCGATATTCTGATATTGTTTGAGTTAATTTGGGAAATAGAAACTCGATAAAAACGAGTTTTCCCATGGTGCCCCAGGTTAATGAGTTAATAATTGCTTGATTCAGTTAATCACGCAATTAGAAACTTGTAATGATTCGATGAGCAACAGTCGTCACATTAACTAACACACCTTCAAATTAGTGGATCCGGCGACTTCAGCCACAGCTATTGCTGACAGGTGTATAACATCAAGCACACCGCCATGCAATCTCCATAGACAAACATTGGCAGTAGAATGGCCTGTACTGAAGAGCTCAGTGACTTTCAAAGTGGCACAGTCATAGGATGTTACCAATCCAACAAGTCAGTCCGTCAAATTTCTACCCCGCTAGAGGTGCCCCGGTCAACTGTATTGTGCTGTTATTGTGAAGTGGAACAACGGCAACAACGGCTCCACGAAGTGGATGGCAGCACAAACTCACAGAACAGGACCGGCGAGTGCTGAAGAGCATAGTGCGAAAAAATGATCTGTTCTCGGTTGCAAAACTCCACTACCGAGTTCCAAACTGCCACTGGAAGCAACGTCAGCACAATAACTGTTCGTCGGGAGTCTTCATGAAATGGCCGAGCAACACAAGCCTAAGATCACCATGCCAAGCGTCAGCTGGAGTGGTTTAAATCGCTATAACTATAACAGTTTTTTTTTTGGCAGATCCTAATTGGGATGCCGAGTTTTATGTTCATTTTTTTATGTTCCTTTTGATGGCATGTTCCTCTATCCCTCTCCTCCTCTCACCCCTACTCCTTCCTCTCCTCCCTCTCCTCACCCTCTTCCCCCTCCTCACCTCCCCCCTCCTCTACCCCCTCCCTGTCTCCTCCACTCCCCCTCTCCCACTCTCTCCCTCCTCCACCCCCCCTCCTCCACTCTCCCTCCTCCACTCACCCCTCCTCCACTGGACATAGACTAGGTACTGGTACTCCCTGTATATAACCATGTTATTACCTGGTACTCCCTGTATATAACCATGTTATTACCTGGTATTCCCTGTATATGGCCATGTTATTACCTGGTACTCCCTGTATATGGCCATGTTATTACCTGGTATTCCCTGTATATAGCCATGTTATTACCTGGTACTCCCTGTATATGGCCATGTTATTACCTGGTATTCCCTGTATATGGCCATGTTATTACCTGGTACTCCCTGTATATGGCCATGTTATTACCTGGTATTCCCTGTATATGGCCATGTTATTACCTGGTATTCCCTGTATATAGCCATGTTATTACCTGGTACTCCCTGTATATGGCCATGTTATTACCTGGTACTTCCTGTATATAGCCATGTTATTACCTGGTACTTCCTGTATATAACCATGTTATTACCTGGTATTCCCTGTATATGGCCATGTTATTACCTGGTACTCCCTGTATATAACCATATTATTACCTGGTACTCCCTGTATATAACCATGTTATTACCTGGTACTTCCTGTATATAGCCATGTTATTACCTGGTACTTCCTGTATATAACCATGTTATTACCTGGTATTCCCTGTATATGGCCATGTTATTACCTGGTACTCCCTGTATATAGCCATGTTATTACCTGGTACTTCCTGTATATAGTCATGTTATTACCTGGTACTTCCTGTATATAACCATGTTATTACCTGGTATTCCCTGTATATGGCCATGTTATTACCTGGTATTCCCTGTATATAGCCATGTTATTACCTGGTACTCCCTGTATATAGCCATGTTATTACCTGGTACTTCCTGTATATAGCCATGTTATTACCTCATACCCCTGGACATTGACTAGGTACTGGTTGTCATGACTGCACATGAGGATCCAAGGGCTCAGATCAGCTTGACAATGGTTGACAACGGCCAGACCCTCTCTCACCGACTGGGCCACTTTTTGAAACCTCACACCCGGTCGGTCGTAGATTTAAGCAGGAGAGAACTTGCATTGGGATTGGAATGGCCTTTGTCTCCAGAAGACTTTTGCCGCCAAAAAAATCTAACGTCCACTGGAACAATATTCCTAACAAATGTGCAACTAGAGGGGGAAAAAATTATAGATGACCTGTACTCCACACACAGAGACGCCTACAAAGCTCTCCCTCGCCCTCCATTTGGTAAATCCGAACACAACTCTATCCTCCTGATTCCTGCTAAGCACAAATTAAAGCAGGAATCACCAGTGACTTGGTTAATAAACAAGTGGTCAGATGAAGCAGATGCTAAACTACAGGACTGTTTTCCTATCACAGACTGGAATATGTTCCGGGATTCTTCCGATGGCATTGAGGAGTCCACCACATCAGTCACTGGCTTCATCAGTAAGTGCATTGAGGATGTCGTCCCCACAGTGACTGTACATACATACCCCAACCAGAAGCCATGGATTACAGGCAACAATCGCACTGAGCTAAAGGGTAGAGCTGCTGCTTTCAAGGTGCGGGACTCTAACCCGGAAGCTTACAAGAAATCCAGCTATGCCCACTGACGAACCATCAAACAGGCAAAGCGTCAATACAGATTAAGATTGAATCAAACTACACCGGCTACAACGCTCGTCTTATGTGGCAGGACTTGCAAACTATTACAGACTACAAAGGGAAGCACAGCCGCGAGCTGCCCAGTGACACGACTGACACGAGCCTACCAGACGAGCTAAATGACTTCTATTCTCGCTTCGAGGCAAACAACACTGAGGCATGCATGAGAGCATCAGCTGTTCCCGATGACTGTGTGATCACGCTCTCCGTAGCCGACGTGAGTAATACCTTTAAACAGGTCAACATACACAAGGATGTGGGGCCAGATGGATTACCAGGACGTGTGCTACCGGCATCTGCTCCGGGGATGTGCTGACCAACTGGCAGGTGTCTTCACTGACATTTTCAACATTTCCCTGATTGAGTCTGTAATACCAACATGCTTCAAGCAGACCACCATAGTCCCTGTGCCCAAGAACACAAAGGCAACCTGCCGAAATGACTACAGACCCGTAGCACTCACGTCCGTAGCCATGAAGTGCTTTGAAAGGCTGGAAATGGCTCACATCAACACCATCATCCCAGAAACCCTAGAGCCACTCCAATTTGCATACCGCCCAAACAGATCCACAGATGATGCAATCTCTATTACACTCCACACTGCCCTTTCCCACCTGGACAAAAGGAACAAAAGGAACACCTATGTGAGAATGCTGTTCATTGACTACAGCTCAGCGTTCAAAACCATAGTTCCCTCAAAGCTCATCACCAAGCTAAGGATCCTGGGACTAAACACCTCCCTCTGCAACTGGATCCTGGACTTCCTGACAGGCCGCCACCAGGTGGTGAGGGTAGGTAGCAACACATCTGCCACGCTGATCCTCAACACTGGAGCTCCCCAGGGGTGCGTGCTCAGTCCCCTCCTGTATTCCCTGTTCACCCACGACTGCATGGCCAGGCACGACTCCAACACCATCATTAAGTTTGCTGACGACACAACAGTGGTAGGCCTGATCACCGACAACAACGAGACAGACTATGGGGAGGAAGTCAGAGACCTGGCCGGGTGGTACCAGAATAACAACCTATCCCTCAACGTAACCAAGACTAAGGAGATGATTGTGGACTACAGGAAAAGGAGCACCGAGCACGTCCCCATTATCATTGACGGGGCTGCTGTGGAGCAGGTTGAGAGCTTCAAATTCCTTGGTCCAAACACACTAAGACAATCGTGAAGAGGGCACGACAAAGCCTATTCCCCCTCAGGAAACTAAAAAGATTTGGCATGGGTCCTGAGATCCTCAAAAGGTTCTACAGCTGCAACATCGAGAGCATCCTGACCGGTTGCATCACTGCCTGGTACAGCAATTGCTCGGCCTCTGACCGCAAGGCACTTCAGAGGGTAGTGTGAACGGCCCAGTACATCACTCACTGGGGCTAAGCTGCCTGCCATCCAGGACCTCTACACCAGGCGGTGTCAGAAGAAGGCCCTAAAAATTGTCAAAGACCCCAAATGGTTACCCGGACTATTTGCATTGTGTGCCCCCCCCCCCAACCCTCTTTTACGCTGCTGCTACTCTGCTTATCTTATATGCATAGTCACTTTAACTATACATTCATGTACATACTACCTCAATTGGCCCGACCAACCAGTGCTCCCGCACATTGGCTAACTGGGCTATCTGCATTGTGTCCCACCACCCGCCAACCCCTCTTTTAAGCTGCTGCTACTCTCTGTTTATCATATATGCATAGTCACTTTAACGATACCTACATGTACAGTGGGGGAAAAAAAGTATTTAGTTAGCCAACAATTATGCAAGTTCTCCCACTTAAAAAGATGAGAGAGGCCTGCAAATTAATTACTTAAAAATCATACAATGTGATTTTGTGGATTTTTGTTTTAGACTCCGTCTCTCGCAGTTGAAGTGTACCTATGATAAAAATTACAGACCTCTACATGCTTTGTAAGTAGGAAAACCTGCAAAATCGTCAGTATCAAATACTTGTTCTCCCCACTGTATCTACAGTCATCCGATTAATGAAAGTCACATCACGACATGTATATAGATAGATATTTTATTACCTCTGAGGGAGAGAGAGAGAGAGAGAGAGAAAGTAGAGAGAGAGAGAGGGATAGAGAGAGAGAGAGAGAGAGAGAGAGAGAGAGAGAGAGAGAGAGAGAAAGAAGAAAGAAAGAAAGAGAAAGAAAGAAAGAGAAAGAAAGAGAGACAGACAGAAAGGGAGTGAGAGAGAGAGAGAGAGAGAGAGAGAGAGAGAGAGAGAGAGAGAGAGGGAGGGAGTGAGAGAGAGCGAGAGAGAGAGAGAGAGAGAGAGAGAGAGAGAGAGAGAAAGAGAAAGAGAGAGAGAGAAAGAGAGAGAAAGAAAGACAGAAAGGGAGGGAGGGAGAGAGAGAGAGAAAAATAGACAGAGGGAGAGAGAGAGAGAAAGAAAGAAAGAAAGAAAGAAAGAAAGAAAGAAAGAAAGAGAAAGAAAGAAAGAAAGAAAGAGAAAGAAAGAAAGAAAGAAAGAAAGAAAGGGAGGGAGGGAGGGAGGGAGAGAGAGAGAGAGAGAGAGAAAAATAGACAGAGGGAGAGAGAGCTAGAAAGGGAGACAATGACAATCATATAGTCATGGAACCAGAAGCCTCCTCTAACAAGATTTCGCAGGGAGCAAAATGAGTCCCCTTTATAGTAAGTTAATGACAGGAGGGCAGGACGATCAATCCTATTGACTTTTTCAGAGTGATCTTCAGGGATGACTAACTAAATTACACACACTTGTGTGTGTGTGCATGCTAAACTAACCCTTCCATTATAAAACATGCATCAACTGAAACTACAAAACAAACCCTTACATGATATAACATCTCTTTTATTTCTTTACACTGTGATATGTTTACACCAGGGCCAGTGAACAAACTACTGGCCAAGAAAATACATGATAAATAAATAACTAGTCTAATCTAAACTAGTCTAATCTAAACTAGTCTAATCTAAACTAGTCTAATCTAATCTGTGATATGTTTACACCAGGGCCAGTGAACAAACTACTGGCCAAGAAAATACATGATAAATAAATAACTAGTCTAATCTAAACTAGTCTAATCTAAACTAGTCTAATCTAAACTATCTAATCTAAACTATCTAATCTAAACTAGTCTAATCTAAACTAGTCTAATCTAAACTAGTCTAATCTAAACTAGTCTAATATAATCTAATCTAAACTAGTCTAATCTAAACTAGTCTAATCTAATCTAATCTAAACTAGTCTAATCTAAACTAGTCTAATCTAAACTAGTCTAATCTAAACTAGTCTAATCTAATCTAAACTAGTCTAATCTAAACTAGTCTAATCTAAACTAGTCTAATCTAAACTAGTCTAATCTAATCTAATCTAAACTAGTCTAATCTAAACTAGTCTAATATAATCTAATCTAAACTAGTCTAATCTAAACTAGTCTAATCTAAACTAGTCTAATCTAATCTAATCTAAACTAGTCTAATCTAAACTAGTCTAATCTAAACTAGTCTAATCTAAACTAGTCTAATCTAAACTAGTCTAATCTAATCTGTGATATGTTTACACCAGGGCCAGTGAACAAACTACTGGCCAAGAAAATACATGATAAATAAATAACTAGTCTAATCTAAACTAGTCTAATCTAAACTAGTCTAATCTAAACTAGTCTAATCTAAACTGTGATATGTTTACACCAGGGCCAGTGAACAAACTACTGGCCAAGAAAATACATGATAAATAAATAACTAGTCTAATCTAATCTAGTCTAACCTAAACTAGTCTAATCTAATCTAGTCTAATCTAATCTAGTCTAATCTAATCTAATCTAGTCTAATCTAATCTAGTCTAATCTAATCTGTGATATGTTTACACCAGGGCCAGTGAACAAACTACTGGCCAAGAATATACATGATAAATAAATAACTAGTCTAATCTAAACTAGTCTAATCTAAACTAGTCTAATCTAAACTAGTCTAATCTAATCTAAACTAGTCTAATCTAAACTAGTCTAATCTAATCTATCTAATCTAAACTAGTCTAATCTAAACTAGTCTAATCTAAACTAGTCTAATCTAAACTAATCTAAACTAGTCTAATCTAAACTAGTCTAATCTAAACTAGTCTAATCTAATCTAGTCTAATCTAAACTAGTCTAATCTAAACTAGTCTAATCTAATCTAAACTAGTCTAATCTAAACTAGTCTAATCTAAACTAGTCTAATCTAAACTAATCTAATCTAAACTATCTAACCTAAACCAGTCTAATCTAATCTAAACTAGTCTAATCTAAACTAGTCTAATCTAAACTAGTCTAATCTAAACTAATCTAATCTAAACTAGTCTAATCTAAACTATCTAATCTAAACTAGTCTAATCTAAACTAGTCTAATCTAAACTAGTCTAATCTAAACTAGTCTAGTCTAAACTAATCTAATCTAAACTATCTAATCTAAACTAGTCTAATCTAAACTAGTCTAATCTAAACTATCTAATCTAAACTAGTCTAATCTAAACTAATCTAAACTAGTCTAATCTAAACTAGTCTAATCTAAACTAGTCTAATCTAAACTAGTCTAATCTAAACTAGTCTAACCTAATCTAAATGAGTCTAATCTAATCTAAACCAGTCTAATCTAAACTAGTCTAATCTAAACTAGTCTAATCTAAATGAGTCTAATCTAATCTAAACTAGTCTAATCTAAACTAGTCTAATCTAATCTAAACTAGTCTAACCTAATCTAAATGAGTCGAATCTAATCTAAACTAGTCTAATCTAAACTAGTCTAATCTAAACTAGTCTAACCTAATCTAAATGAGTCTAATCTAATCTAAAATGAGTCTAATCTAATCTAAACTAGTCTAATCTAATCTAAACTAGTCTAATCTAAACTAGTCTAATCTAAACTAGTCTAATCTAAACTAGTCTAACCTAATCTAAATGAGTCTAATCTAATCTAAACTAGTCTAATCTAAACTAGTCTAATCTAAACTAGTCTAATCTAATCTAAACTAGTCTAATCTAATCTAAACTAGTCTAATCTAATCTAAACTAGTCTAACCTAATCTAAATGAGTCTAATCTAATCCAAACTAGTCTAATCTAAACTAGTCTAATCTAAACTAGTCTAATCTAATCTAAACTAGTCTAATCTAATCTAGTCTAATCTAATCTAAACTAGTCTAATCTAATCTAAACTAGTCTAATCTAAACTAGTCTAATCTAAACTAGTCTAATCTAATCTAAATTAGTCTAATCTAATCTAAACTAGTCTAATCTAATCTAAACTACTCTAATCTAATCTAAACTAGTCTAATCTAATCTAAACTAGTCTAATCTAATCTCATCCACCAGCCGGCTCTTTCTCTGTCGTGTTTCACAGCGCCTCAGAACGGAACTTGAATGGAAGCACAAGACAGGAGCGGACAAAACAACCGTTGGTTTTAATTGGCTGATCTCTCTGTCCATCACCATCTAGCCTACCCCTTTCCAACCTCCCCTTACAAAACAACCGTTGGTTTTAATTGGCCGATCTCTCTGTCCATCACCATCTAGCCTACCCCTTTCCAACCTCCCCTTACAAAACAACCGTTGGTTTTAATTGGCCGATCTCTCTGTCCGTCACCATCTAGCCTACCCCTTACAACCTCCCCTTACATTGTGGACTTCAAAGCACGAGCAGCGCAGGTGATTTAAACCAGGAAGTGAGTTCGGAAAATCTGAACGTACGCAGCTTAGAAATAGTTTTCACATAGTTTCTGCCTGAAATCAGAATCAATTGTGCTTCCCAAAAATAATACAGTCCAACAAACCTGACTGATACGAGTGTTTCTGTATCTCACAGGAAGAAACGGGGCAGATACATTTCCTGGTTGAAAGAAAACTACAATATCCAGAATTCCCAGTGATTTCAGCACGTAGTGTGTTTGTTGGAGGAGGGGATGGTGTGGGGGACTGGTGTTTGTTGGGGTGGGTATTACTGAGGAGGGGATGGTGTGGGGGACTGGTGTCTGTTGGGGGGGTGGTGTGGGGGACTGGTGTCTGTTGGGGGAGGGGATGGTGTGGGGGACTGGTGTCTGTTGGAGGAGGGGATGGTGTGGGGGACTGGTGTCTGTTGGGGGGTGTGGGGGACTGGTGTCTGTTGGAGGAGGGGATGGTGTGGGGGACTGGTGTCTGTTAGAGGAGGGGATGGTGTGGGGGTCTGGTGTCCGTTGGGGGGTAGTGTGGGGGACTGGTGTCTGTTGGGGGAGGGGATGGTGTGGGTGACTGGTGTCTGTTGGAGGAGGGGATGGTGTGGGTGACTAGTGTCTGTTGGCGGGGGGGGTATTACTGAGGAGGGGATGGTGGGGGTGACTAGTGTCTGTTGGGGGGTATTACTGAGGAGGGGATGGTGTGGATGGTTAGTGTCTGTTGGGGGGTATTACTGAGGAGGGGATGGTGTGGGTGACTAGTGTCTGTTGGGGAGGGGATGGTGTGGGTGACTAGTGTCTGTTGGGGGAGGGGATGGTGTGGATGACTAGTGTCTGTTGGGGGTATTACTGAGGAGGGGATGGTGTGGGTGACTAGTGTCTGTTGGGGGAGGGGATGGTGTGGATGACTAGTGTCTGTTGGGGTGGGGGTATTACTGAGGAGGGGATGGTGTGGTGACTAGTGTCTGTTGGGGGGGGTATTACTGAGGAGGGGATGGTGTGGGTGACTAGTGTCTGTTGGGGGGTATTACTGAGGAGGGGATGGTGTGGGTGACTAGTGTCTGTTGGGGGGTATTACTGAGGAGGGGATGGTGTGGATGACTAGTGTCTGTTGGAGGAGGGGATGGTGTGGATGACTAGTGTCTGTTGGAGGAGGGGATGGTGTGGGGGACTGGTGTCTGTTGGGGGAGGGGATGGTGTGGATGACTAGTGTCTGTTGGGGGAGGGGATGGTGTGGATGACTAGTGTCTGTTGGGGAGGGGATGGTGTGGATGACTAGTGTCTGTTGGGGGGGGTATTACTGAGGAGGGGATGGTGTGGGTGACTAGTGTCTGTTGGGGGGGGTATTACTGAGGAGGGGATGGTGTGGGTGACTAGTGTCTGTTGGGGGGGGGGTATTACTGAGGAGGGGATGGTGTGGGTGACTAGTGTCTGTTGGGGGGGTATTACTGAGGGGGATGGTGTGGATGACTAGTGTCTGTTGGGGGGGGTATTACAGAGGGGGATGGTGTGGGTGACTAGTGTCTGTTGGGGGGTATTACTGAGGGGGTGGTGTGGATGACTAGTGTCTGTTGGGGGGTATTACTGAGGGGGATGGTGTGGATGACTAGTGTCTGTTGGGGGGGGGTATTACTGAGGGGGATGGTGTGGATGACTAGTGTCTGTTGGGGGAGAGGATGGTGTGGATGACTAGTGTCTGTTGGGGGGTGGGGGTATTACTGAGGAGGGGATGGTGTGGATGACTAGTGTCTGTTGGGGGGTATTACTGAGGAGGGGATGGTGTGGGGGACTTGTGTCTGTTAGAGGAGGGGGTATTACTGAGGAGGGGATGGTGTGGGGGACTAGTGTCTGTTGGAGGAG
>NC_068426.1:684988-692488 GCF_023373465.1 Oncorhynchus keta
TTGCAGTACTATCCCTCTCACTTGCAGTACTCTCTCTCTCTTACAGTACTCTCTCTCTCTCTCTTGCAGTACCCTCTCTCTCTCTCTCTCTCTTGCAGTACTCTCTCTCTCTCTCTCTTGCAGTACTCTCTCTCTCTTACAGTACTCTCTCTCTCTTGCAGTACCCTCTCTCTCTCTTGCAGTACTCTCTCTCTCTTGCAGTATCCTCATTCTCTTGCAGTACTCTCTCTTGCAGTACTCTCGCTCTCTCTTGTAGTACTCTCTCTCTCTCTTGCAGTACCCTCTCTCTCGCAGTACTCTCTTTCTCTCTCTTGCAGTACTCTCTCTCTCTTGCAGTACTCTCTCTCTCTCTCTCTCTCGCAGTACCCTCTCTCTCTCTTGCAGTACTCTCTCTCTCTTGCAGTACTCTCTCTTGCAGTACTCTCACTCTCTCTTGCAGTACTCTCTCTCTCTCTCTCTTGCATTACTCTCTCTCTCTTGCAGTACTCTCTCTCTTGCAGTACTCTCTCTTGCAGTACTCTCTCTTGCAGTACTCTCTCTCTCTCTCTCTCTCTTGCAGTACTCTCTCTTGCAGTACTCTCTCTCTCTTGCAGTACTCTCTCTCTCGCAGTACTCTCTCTTGCAGTACTCTCTCTCTCTCTCTCTCTCTCTCTCTCTCTCTCTCTCTCTCTCTCTCTCTCTCTCTCTCTCTCTCTCTCTCTCTCTCTCTCTCTCTCTCTCTCTCTCTCTCTCTCTCTCTCTCTCTCTCTCTCTCTCTCTCTCTCTCTCTCTCTCTCTCTCTCTCTCTCTCTCTCTCTCTCTCTCTCTCTCTCTCTCTCTCTCTCTCTTGCAGTACTCTCCCTCTCTCTTGCAGTACTCTCTCTCTCTTACAGTACTCTCTCTCTCTCTTGCAGTACCCTCTCTCTCTCTCTCTCTCTCTTGCAGTACTCTCTCTCTCTCTTGCAGTACTCTCTCTCTCTTGCAGTACTCTCTCTCTCTTGCAGTACTCTCTCTCTCTCTCTCTCTCTCTCTCTCTCTCTCTCTTGCAGTACTCTCCCTCTCTCTTGCAGTACTCTCTCTCTTGCAGTACCCTCTCTCTCTCTCTCTCTCTCTCTTGCAGTACTCTCTCTCTCTCTTGCAGTACTCTCTCTCTCTCTTACAGTACTCTCTCTCTCTCTTGCAGTACCCTCTCTCTCTCTCTCTCTCTCTCTCCCGCAGTACTCTCTTTCTCTCTCTCTTGCAGTACTCTCTCTCTCTTGCAGTACTCTCTCTCTCTCTCTCTCTCTCTCTCTCTCTCTCTCTCTCTCTCTCTCTCAGTACCCTCTCTCTCTCTTGCAGTACTCTCTCTCTCTCTTGCAGTACTCTCTCTCTTGCAGTACCCTCTCTCTCTCTCTCTCTCTCTTGCAGTACTCTCTCTCTCTCTCTTGCAGTACTCTCTCTCTCTCTTACAGTACTCTCTCTCTCTCTTGCAGTACCCTCTCTCTCTCTCTCTCTCTCTCTCCGCAGTACTCTCTTTCTCTCTCTTGCAGTACTCTCTCTCTCTTGCAGTACTCTCTCTCTCTCTCTCTCTCTCTCTCTCTCTCTCTCTCTCTCTCTCTCTCTAGTACCCTCTCTCTCTCTTGCAGTACTCTCTCTCTCTTGCAGTATCCTCACTCTCTTGCAGTACTCTCTCTTGCAGTACTCTCGCTCTCTCTTGCAGTACTCTCTCTCTCTTGCAGTACCCTCTCTCTCTCTCTCTCTCTCTCTCTCCCGCAGTACTCTCTTTCTCTCTCTTGCAGTACTCTCTCTCTCTTGCAGTACTCTCTCTCTCTCTCTCTCTCTCTCTCGCAGTACCCTCTCTCTCTCTTGCAGTACTCTCTCTCTCTTGCAGTACTCTCTCTCTTGCAGTACTCTCTCTTGCAGTACTCTCGCTCTATAGTCATTTATAGTATTCAGCTTAACAGAACATTTAGTTTGTAGTAATTCATTTTACCAGAACATTTAGTTTGTAGTAATTCATCTTAACAGAACATTTAGTTTGTAGTCATTTATAGTATTCAGCTTAACATAACTTTTAGTTTGTAATAATTCATTTTAACAGAACATTTAGTTTGTAGTAATTCATCTTAACAGAACATTTAATTTATAGTCATTTATAGTATTCATCTTAACAGAACATTTAGTTTATAGTAATTCATACACACTTAGTTTATTTTTGTTATACTGAGGATTGTTTTAAATCGTACAGCCTACAGTCGAAAGGGCAGAGTGTGTAGCAAATACCAAATAGACGATCGTTGAGTTGCCGTGAAAAGCAGAGACCCGGCCAGGCATATCGCAATATTTAAAAAATACAATTGTGGAAAACAAATGGCTATTGCTGTCAAGAGAAGACAATGAAAAGAATCCAATCTGTCTTTTAGTTATCAAAATGCTCAACTTAATCTACATGTCCCTGGTCAGTGTGCATATTCAGGGGTCAGGGACTCGTACCTGGTCAGTGTGCATATTCAGGGGTCAGGGACATGTCCCTGGTCAGTGTGCATATTCCCTGTCTTCATTATTGTTGGGTCAGGGACTCGTACCTGGTCAGTGTGCATATTCAGGGGTCGGGGACATGTCCCTTGTCAGTGTGCATATTCAAGGGTCGGGGACATGTCCCTGGTCAGTGTGCATATTCAGGGGTCGGGGACATGTCCCTGGTCAGTGTGCATATTCAAGGGTTAGGGACATGTCCCTGGTCAATGTGCATATTCAGGGGTCGGGACATGTCCCTGGTCAGTGTGCATATTCAGGGGTCGGGACATGTCCCTGGTCAGTGTGCATATTCAGGGGTCGGGACATGTCCCTGGTCAGTGTGCATATTCAGGGGTCGGGACATGTCCCTGGTCAATGTGCATATTCAGGGGTCGGGGACATGTCCCTGGTCAGTGTGCATATTCAGGGGTCGGGGACATGTCGGATACATCCTCAGATTCATACAACTAGCCTAGGATACATCCTCAGATTCATACAACTAGACTAGGATACATCCTCAGATTCATACAACTAGACTAGGATACATCCTCAGATTCATACAACTAGACTAGGATACATCCTCAGATTCATACAACTAGACTAGGATACATCCTCAGATTCATACAACTAGACTAGGATACATCCTCAGATTCATACAACTAGACTAGGATACATCCCCAGATTCATACAACTAGACTAGGATACATCCCCAGATTCATACAACTAGACTAGGATACATCCTCAGATTCATACAACTAGACTAGGATACATCCTCAGATTCATACAACTAGACTAGGATACATCCCCAGATTCATACAACTAGACTAGGATACATCCCCAGATTCATACAACTAGACTAGGATACATCCTCAGATTCATACAACTAGACTAGGATACATCCTCAGATTCATACAACTAGACTAGGATACATCCCCAGATTCATACAACTAGACTAGGATACATCCTCAGATTCATACAACTAGACTAGGATACATCCCCAGATTCATACAACTAGCCTAGGATACATCCTCAGATTCATACAACTAGACTAGGATACATCCTCAGATTCATACAACTAGACTAGGATACATCCTCAGATTCATACAACTAGACTAGGATACATCCTCAGATTCATACAACTAGACTAGGATACATCCTCAGATTCATACAACTAGACTAGGATACATCCCCAGATTCATACAACTAGACTAGGATACATCCTCAGATTCATACAACTAGACTAGGATACATCCTCAGATTCATACAACTAGACTAGGATACATCCCCAGATTCATACAACTAGACTAGGATACATCCTCAGATTCATACAACTAGACTAGGATACATCCTCAGATTCATACAACTAGACTAGGATACATCCCCAGATTCATACAACTAGACTAGGATACATCCTCAGATTCATACAACTAGACTAGGATACATCCTCAGATTCATACAACTAGACTAGGATACATCCTCAGATTCATACAACTAGACTAGGATACATCCCCAGATTCATACAACCAGTAAGACTAGGATACATCCTCAGATTCATACAACTAGACTAGGATACATCCCCAGATTCATACAACTAGCCTAGGATACATCCTCAGATTCATACAACTAGACTAGGATACATCCTCAGATTCATACAACTAGACTAGGATACATCCTCAGATTCATACAACTAGACTAGGATACATCCTCAGATTCATACAACTAGACTAGGATACATCCTCAGATTCATACAACTAGCCTAGGATACATCCTCAGATTCATACAACTAGACTAGGATACATCCTCAGATTCATACAACCAGTAAGACTAGGATACATCCCCAGATTCATACAACCAGTAAGACTAGGATACATCCTCAGATTCATACAACTAGACTAGGATACATCCTCAGATTCATACAACTAGACTAGGATACATCCCCAGATTCATACAACCAGTAAGACTAGGATACATCCTCAGATTCATACAACCAGTAAGACTAGGATACATCCTCAGATTCATACAACTAGACTAGGATACATCCTCAGATTCATACAACTAGTCTAGGATACATCCCCAGATTCATACAACTAGTCTAGGATACATCCCCAGATTCATACAACTAGACTAGGATACATCCCCAGATTCATACAACTAGACTAGGATACATCCTCAGATTCATACAACTAGACTAGGATACATCCCCAGATTCATACAACTAGACTAGGATACATCCTCAGATTCATACAACGAGACTAGGATACATCCTCAGATTCATACAACTAGCCTAGGATACATCCTCAGATTCATACAACTAGACTAGGATACATCCTCAGATTCATACAACTAGACTAGGATACATCCTCAGATTCATACAACTAGACTAGGATACATCCTCAGATTCATACAACTAGACTAGGATACATCCCCAGATTCATACAACTAGCCTAGGATACATCCCCAGATTCATACAACTAGACTAGGATACATCCTCAGATTCATACAACTAGACTAGGATACATCCTCAGATTCATACAACTAGACTAGGATACATCCTCAGATTCATACAACTAGACTAGGATACATCCTCAGATTCATACAACTAGCCTAGGATACATCCTCAGATTCATACAACTAGCCTAGGATACATCCCCAGATTCATACAACTAGACTAGGATACATCCCCAGATTCATACAACTAGACTAGGATACATCCTCAGATTCATACAACTAGACTAGGATACATCCTCAGATTCATACAACTAGACTAGGATACATCCTCAGATTCATACAACTAGCCTAGGATACATCCTCAGATTCATACAACTAGACTAGGATACATCCTCAGATTCATACAACTAGACTAGGATACATCCTCAGATTCATACAACTAGACTAGGATACATCCTCAGATTCATACAACTAGACTAGGATACATCCTCAGATTCATACAACTAGACTAGGATACATCCTCAGATTCATACAACTAGACTAGGATACATCCTCAGATTCATACAACTAGACTAGGATACATCCTCAGATTCATACAACTAGACTAGGATACATCCTCAGATTCATACAACTAGACTAGGATACATCCTCAGATTCATACAACTAGACTAGGATACATCCCCAGATTCATACAACTAGACTAGGATACATCCCCAGATTCATACAACTAGACTAGGATACATCCTCAGATTCATACAACTAGACTAGGATACATCCCCAGATTCATACAACTAGACTAGGATACATCCTCAGATTCATACAACTAGACTAGGATACATCCTCAGATTCATACAACTAGCCTAGGATACATCCTCAGATTCATACAACTAGACTAGGATACATCCCCAGATTCATACAACTAGACTAGGATACATCCTCAGATTCATACAACTAGACTAGGATACATCCCCAGATTCATACAACTAGACTAGGATACATCCTCAGATTCATGCAACTAGCCTAGGATACATCCCCAGATTCATACAACTAGCCTAGGATACATCCTCAGATTCATACAACTAGACTAGGATACATCCTCAGATTCATACAACTAGACTAGGATACATCCCCAGATTCATACAACTAGACTAGGATACATCCTCAGAATGTTTTAAAAGCAATAAGTTTGATTCAACAGATCAGAACGTTTATTTTAAAATGTTGATAATTTATTATTTCTTCACATTATAAGAGCAGTAAATGCGCACAAGGCAATAGGCTAAGGGGAAATGTCCTCTCTCTCTCTCTCTCTCTCTCTCTCTCTCTCTCTCTCTCTCTCTCTCTCTCTCTCTCTCTCTCTCTCTCTCTCTCTCTCTCTCTCTCTCTCTCTCTCTCTCTCTCTCTCTGTCTCTCTCTCTCTCTCTCTCTCTCTCTCTCTCTCTCTCTCTCTCTCTCTCTGTCTCTCTCTCTCTCTCTCTCTCCTTCTCTCTACCTCTCTCTCTCTGACAGAGGAGTGGATCAGGGTCTAGTCCGGTCTAACCCCTGATAATCTACCTCTGAGCATTAACACTCATCCATTCTACCGCTCCATGTATCCTTCCATCCTTTCCTCTCCTCCCTTTTTCCCCCATGCGTACAGGCTACACGAGCACCGAAGTAGTTTACACACACACACACACACACACACACACACACACACACACACACACACACACACACACACACACACACACACACACACACACACACACACACACACACACACACACACACACAACGCTATTCCCCCTTTCTCTAGTTCATGTGCAGGTTAAGGCAGTAGAGTTTTATGTCTGAGGCTCTCTACCCTCTAAAACCCCCGAGGGGGGTCTTTCTCACTAAGTTGTAGTTCAAAGCTACATTTAAACCAAAGTATAACTTTCCATATTATTATGGAGACACTTAACGGAGAGCTTTAAGTGGGAAATCACCAGAGGAAACCTCACTTCACATTCAGAACTCCTGTATTTATAAAGGCTGGATATGATAACACACACACACACACTACATACGCTCACACACACACACACTACATACGCTCACACACACACACACACACTCACACACACACACACACTACATACGCTCACACACACACACACACACTACATACGCTCACACACACACACTACATACGCTCACACACACACACTACATACGCTCACACACACACACTACATACGCTCACACACACACACACACACACACACACACACACACACACACACACACACACACACACACACACACACACACACACACACACACACACACTACATACGCTCACACACACACACACACTACATACGCTCACACACACACACACACTACACACGCTCACACACACACACACACTACATACGCTCACACACACACACACACACACACACACACACACACACACACACACACACACACACACACACACACACACACACACACACACACATACGCTCACACACACACACACACACACACTACATACGCTCACACACACACACACACACACACTACATACGCTCACACACACACACACAC